>NC_072034.1:9291785-9592500 GCF_027791375.1 Indicator indicator
ACTCCTTGAGCAAGATAAAATATATCCTGAACAGTTCTAGTAACTCTAACAATATTCAGTGGCATGAGATTGTCAGTAGAATTAGGGGGAGGCATCAGGGCAAGTTCAGAAGAGATGGATGAAGAATTAGAACATGATTAGCATACCACACTTGAAGAGTTTAGTGTCTCCTAATAGTAAAGTCTGAGCAAATTATTCATTGTTACCACAGCAAGCATTAGCATAGCTCAGTTGCTCTACATGGTAAGGTGGCAGGAACTGAGCTGAAATACCACTGCATTTTTAAATTAAATAAGGATCAATATTATTCAGCACAAATATATTGAAAATTATTTCCTTGTAAGCCCTGTGTGAGAAGTAAAAGAGTCCTTGTTCTAACTTAAGATGGGCAGCTGCTTCTAGAAATAATGGGAGATATGATAATGCTGTAATGATTACCTTTTATTTCTGAGAGATGTTTCTCAAATGAGGAAGAGTCATTGCTGCATTAAAGAAATTATGAAGAATGTCGTATGTGTGCAGGATGATAGATAGAAAATGTGTTCATGTCATCTTTACATCTTCTGTTCTTAAAAATAAGCGTCTTGCTTTAATACATGCTGATATCTGAGAGGCTGACATCATTTCTGAGATATATACAGTCTCTTTACATAGTATACACTAAGGCTTTTTGTTCTGGCAAAAGTTTTACGAAGACTTGAAAGCTCTGTCTCAGTACAATGTGGAATGAGAAAAGCTGTTTGGAATCTGGAAAGTTCATGTACCCATAATATTATTTCCCGCTCATCTATATTTTGGAATGTTTAACACAGTACCCCTTTTAATTTACTTGTGTGGTTTGTTTGTGCCTATAAACAGAATGAAGATGATTCATATTTTAACGGGCAATTTAATAATAATTAAGAAACTTAATAATAGGGTATACTAGTAATTAGAAATTTAAGTCATTACATTATTACAGAGGTAAGGCTTTTGAGAGCCTCCTATGTTTGATTTGGAGGGAAAAACAATTAACACGATTATTAACTGCTTTAAGGACATTTTCACAAAGCAGGAAATGCTCCACAAAGTTTTCTTTCTTGGCTACAGGTTGAATATTTCAATTGTACTTTAATTTCAGTAATGTATTTTGAATAATGTGAAAGAACGAGGTCTTCTTCATGACTTCTGTGTAAGTCTGTGAGTAATGTTATGTTCCTGTTGCTCCTTAGGTAGTTTTATTGTCTGTGTCTCACCGTAGCCGAGTTGTCATTTTTAAGGGAAATCTCATAACCCTTTTGTAACTCTAGCTTGACACTTAATTAGACTTGGCTGGTCTGATGAGGTTGCAGCAGTAATTATGTCTGCATATCCTTTTTCACATGAAATATTTGGTTATTAGCCATTGTCAGCTACTTTGGCCTTTTGAGAAGAGGAAGCCAGCTAACAACTCTAACAGCTATTTGAAATGTCGAATTACTTAATGCATATCTACTCCAAAACTAAATGTGGACGTTGGTAAACGTTTTTAGACATTTTGAGAAGTCATCTGAAAGAAGTGAGAAGTCTAGTCAATTTGTAGACATCTGCCATTGTGCAAATATGAGCCTGACTTGTCATTCTAATTACAGTTTGCATATTTGTCTGAAACTGGATCTTGCCCAGTGCTAAATGACAGAGATGACACAGAATGGCTGTGTCAATACTCAATACTACACATTACATCAAACCCTGTGCTTCATGCAGCATGGAATTATTCCAGAGAGCATAGTATGGAACTATTGATCACAGTGAGTATCTTTATAATCAGTACTGATTAAATAGAGCAGAAAGGATACTAGCTATCCCCTGGCAATCAATTGATTTAGCGTTTTTTTTTTCCGTCATCAGTTGCTTATGTATTTCTTGCTTGTTATTTTCACTGCCTTTTAATGATGTCATAATTCTAGGAATACTTTTCCTAGAGCAGTGGAATTTTGGTCATGTTACTGCAACCATTGTTAGTTAAATCTGTGAGATGGTACGCTCATCTTGGCACCAGCTGAGATCACAGAATGTTAGGGGGTTGGAAGGGACCTACAGAGATCATTGAGTCTAATCCCTCTGTCAAAGCAGGATCACCTAGGAGAGGCTTCACAGAAATGCACCCAGGTGGGTTTTGAAGGTCTCTTGAGAAAGAGACTCCACAACCTCTCTGGGCAGCCTGCCCTAGTACTCTGTCATGCTCACTCTAAGAAGTGCCTCCTCGTGTTGAGGTGGAACCTACTGTGTTCTAGCTTGTACCTGTTGTTCCTTGTCCTATCGCTGGGCACCACTGAAAAGAGACTGGCACCTTTATCCTGACACCCACCCGTGAGGTATTTATAGACATTGATAAGATCCCTTCTCAGCCATGGCTTCTCAAGACTAAACCACCCCAGTTCTCTTGGTCTTCATAGGAGAGATACTATTTGGATCAGAAGATGGAAGCTGTGCAATTCAAAACATTGTATAGACCTTGTCCATTCTTAACATGATAAAAAGGATTACTTAGCGTAGTAGTATCAAGGGGGCAGTTGCATTCTTAACACATAAGTTGTCATGTACTGTGTTTTACTGCTTTTCTGTATTCTTAGCATACTGTCTCACTGTGTGTCTGGGACTCATATGCAAATTATTTAGAAGAGCCAATTTGCCAACCTTCCTGACTGAGCATTTGGCAATGCCAGAAGTCAGTTTATTACTTTTTTGAAAGGAAACTTCTGTGGATCTCACCGTAGCCATTCCTTGCCTGCGTATAGAGAGATGACTTGATTGCATGTAGAGATGACAAGTCAAACAATAGATCTGAATGACTCAGACTTAACAAAATTTTTGTCAAAGTTTCTGAGATGTATCTAGAATTCTTATTTTGAAAGAACATGACAGCTTTATCGATCTTCCAGTTTAAGTATTCTTTATCTCATCATGCAAGTGAAAGGAGTAGAAAATAGACTGTAAACTCTAAAGTGTTTTCCTGTAACTTGTAATTGGTTCTGTAACCATATTTCTGTTTGCATTTTTAGTCATGTTTGATAGCAAACAGAACAGACAGGATTGGTGTTTTTAGCTCTCCCTTCTACATGTTAGCAACTGTCTGCAGTGAGAGGAGGCAAACTTGTGCTTGGCATGGGATGTGTGACATGCACTGAGTGCAGCCTTTTAAGAGCTGATACCCAGCCATCTTGATTTAGGTACTGTCAGCTCTTAGACAAGTTTGTGTGACACTGAGCTAAACATTAATCGTGGTTTAATTGAGTTGGTTTACTGATATGATATGAGGCAGGTAAAGAACATCATCCTACATGCAACACAGGTATCTTACTACTCCAGCTGTGCTATGAAGAACTGACTTTCTCACTTTAGGAAAACAAAGAATGATGTCTTAAAAGACAAAGGTATCATCTATAGTGCATGTTCAAATCCAAAGCTCCGTTACTTCAGAAGATAAAGACTTAATGTAACTACTGTTTGCTATCAACTTCTGAGCATGATTGCTCTGCAAAGCGGAGAGCCAGAAATTTATTTGTCATTAATTTCCTCATGTTAGGAGGTTAAATAATTGAATATGTCTTGTTTAAAAGACACAGAATTGCTCAAGAACTTTTTTAAATCCCATAGTTTGAACAGCTTTCCAACCAAAATAATCAACGAAGAATTAGGGTAGTAAAACTTTATTATCAAAGTTATTTAAAGTGGGGTTTTTGTTGTGTTGTTTTTTTGTTTCATTTATTTTTATATTCTTAGACCATTTTCATAAATACGTATCAATTCAGACTTCTCTGAACTGTACATATTATGTGAAAATTATTTAAGGTTTGAAAACTGTAAGAAATTGCCAATAGACATTTTATATTGGCAAAAAATCTTAATCAGCATTAAAGAACATGAAAAAACTTGTCAATAAGAAAAAATAGTTTTCTATTCTATATATTTCCCCCTCCAGGATATTTCTTTTCTGGTGATCCTCAAGAGAACAGTTGAGCATACAATAAGTCATACTAAATCTATTTTTTCTTGATATTGAAATGTCTTTTAATGGGCAAGAACTTAAACAATTTGAAGCAGATCTTGGATTTAGAGATGTGTTTTGAGTTATGTTAATATCATCTGATTTTAAAGGTTATTTAGATTTTGATGTAGAAGCCCTACCTAAGGCTTTAGAGAATTGGCTGTGGATTGAGGTGATGCAGAAGGCTGCTAATATGGTGAGCAGCTTTGAGGGGCAGAAAGGAGCTGGAGGGAAGTAGGCTAGCTGCAGCCAGAGCAGTCTTTGTCCTAACACAGTGTGTAAAGAGGTGGTGGGTAGGCAGTGCTGTCTTTTGCACCACACGGGTCTAGGGGATGGAAGATTGGTACTGCGAGCATTAAGAGTTGTCCTGGCAGCTGAAACATCATCTATAAAGGTCAAAGCATTAGATTAGAAATTTTTAAAAATTAATTTCAATATTTATTTGGAGCGGTGTTAAAATGCATACACATAAATACGTCATCTGGCCATGCAACTACACTGTGACAAAATAAGTTCACCCAAGCAGGCAGAATAATTTCCTATTTTGCTTTTACAGTAATTTAGCTCCACAGGCTAAAATGTAAATAAATGCATTTGAGCCACCTGGGTAGCCAGGTGTAATATCCACAAAATGGGAATAAAACTGCCTGATTTGAAATAAGAGGACAAAAAGGCAAAAGAAAAATAAAGAATAAAGTTTGAAGGCACAGTAGAACAGTTTCTAGTTAATCCTGTGTTTTCTTGACTCTTGTTCCTTTAGGATAGCTGAAGCAATTCAGTTTCATTGTTCCCTGAGTATCTCATGAATATTTGAGTTCTAAATGGTTGAATGTTGTTTTTATTAGTTCGTTTAGATTGCAGCACAAATATATTTTCCTGCATGTGGCTGAGATTTAGAATTAGGCAATATCTGTGGCATGAAGCAATAAACTAAAATAAATTCACAGTGTACAGTTCAATACAGTTGTAACAATTGAGTGCTTTTTACAGTTCACACTCACAGTGCTTCAGAGAACTGGGACTTGACCTAGCATACCTTTTATATTTTATATTTTAATATTCATTTCTTGCCAATAGCACTGTCTGCTTCCTTCACCCTGAAAAGTCATCAGACTGTGAGAAAAAGACAATCCTTATACTCCATTTCTTTTTATTCTTCCAGTGCAGTTTTCTTGTTTTCCCAATGTACCAGTGGGCATCCTTGAAAAGAACAGTTCTGCTGAGCCACTAGCAAGAAACATTTGCAAAGCATGTTCCTCGTGTGTGAGTTTGGTTATTTTGTTGTGATTGATAGTATACACAAAAGTAGGGTAGTTCTCTGTGGACAAATCAGCCACAGATCACATGCCTGTCCCAAAGAGACGGTGAATAGCTTAAAGAAAGGAGGGAAGTTTATTATATGTATAATAGAGGTTGGTCCATCTGTCTGTTCATAATTCTGTGATGTTTTGTTTGTTCTCCCTTTTTTATATATAATTAATTATTATAGGTATTGTTTGTTTAGTTACTGAGGTTTGATTCTTTTATAACTAAGGCAGACAAGAGTCCTCAGACTTCCCCTCTGGCCATGTTTTCTGAAACGCATGGCAACACTTAGGCAAGTATCAGAGTGTGATTTCTAAAGAAGGCTATTTAAAACTATTTTACATTGTTAATGAGAAGCAGGATGTTACAAGGAACAAAATCCCTCATATGATGCTGCCTGCTAGAATTTAGCCTGAAGCATTTTGTTAGGTACTGGCATCCAGTCTAAATAATCAGGTTACAGAAATGAGGAGAAGGTTCCTAAGGAGTGCTTTTAGCAGTGGAGATGTCAGGTAATGACAAGACCCAGAGGCCAGAAATTGATAGATACTGCTCCAGCATCCAGAGGTGTCTGTGGTGCTTCTGGAATGTCTTCTGGGTCACTAGAATGTAATTAGGCTGTTGATGGATTACCCAGTTTGCTATGTTGACCTTGATTCCCTTTGGTGTTTGTATCTGATCCCAAAAAATTAGAGCACCTTTGTCTGGGAATAGGATAAGATATTTTGTGAGTCTCCTGTGAGATTTATGCACGGCATTCTTCTGTTGTAAACAATCTTCACTTATCCTTCTATCTTTTTAATTTTTTCAACACAATATAGTGGCCCTAGGGACACATCATACTTATCCACCATGCAGCATCTGTTGCAAAATCAGAACTGAAATTCACACTGTCTCTGTCACCAAGAAAAAAAAAAAATCATGCAGGTTTTAATGTGTGTGTGCATAAGCTCATTCTTTAGGAAAGGGCCTTAAGCCACAGATCTAAAAAAGAATATCAATGGAATATTGTTACTGGCAATCAAATCAGATGTCTCTGAAGGGTGTCCAGCCATGTGCATTGGAAAGAACACTGTTCCTTCCTCATTTTCTTTGCCGGCACAATCAGCAATCTGCTGATTTTCAAATAATTAAGGATTGCATGATGAAGGCAACAGGCATATTATTTGATAGAAAGGCTGAGATGAAGGTGCCAGCTAAGTGTGGAGGATTCTGTAATTTGATGTGACTGCTGTCAGGAGCACAAACTTGCTGCAATTAGATCTACTGGCTACCACCGGAGTAGTTGGTGAAGTGAAAAATGTACATGCAGGGCTTAGATGGGTTTCCTGAAGTCACTGATTGTATATTTTCAAGCATCATTCCAGGGCTAAGAAGTACAGTATTAACCTTCTGTGTACCAAAGCTGACAGTCTGCATTTGATGAAATTCTAAAGCTTCAGTAGCTTCAGCTGTTTTGGATCCTGACTGCCAAAAACAAAAGCAAAACTTTACACCTTTCAAAAGCTTGGCTCTTTGCATCCTTTATTGATCTGTCAGCGCTGTAAGCAGAGCACACCTAACTGATAGCTAACTAGAGATCAAAAGAATATGGTTCTGCAGGATATTTGCAGTCATTTAGAACATTTTATGCATTAAATCATTCTCAGAGGAGATACAGACAGAAAATCTCTGATGAGGTGGGATATCTAAAAACGCCTTGTGAGAAAAAAGCAAAACTGCCCAGTTTTCCTCCTTTTCTCTTGTGTACACACACCTGGAAAGTAGTGGAATGAGGCTGGAAGCCTGTCTGACCCCATCCCCTACTTGACTGTACAAATCCAACAAACAATGAGGATGCTCTTCTCCTATTGTTTCACATCCTTTGGTTTCAAGCTAGTAGGATAAACTATAGTACTGACAAAGTAAGGAGTTTATTTGCTGGAGATGCAGTTGAAGACAGGAATATGTTGGTTTTATTGGTGTTGGCTTTGTACTGTAGATATCTTTATTCTGATGCTAGGCAGGGCATCTCAGGGGGACAGAGACGACCCTGGAGCAGTCATCATGTTCTGCTAGATCTCGGTTGCTTCAGCTCCAGTGCCAGGTCAGCTCAATGCTTTAAAGCCTAGTGCTTTTAGGAAGTAAAAGGCCTCTTCCAACTCCATCAGTATTCAGTTCTGCAGCATCTAGTTTCTTGGTTCAAGAGTTCATTGCCATCGTATTTAAGGTGCAGACCCTCAGAACAGCTGGAAAGCAGCAAATTGAAGCTGACCTTGAGAAGAACAAATGTTTCAGTATTTTAACAGATCATCCATTACAATTTAACTACCATGTGTCCTCAACTGCAGATTATCCACACCTACAAACAATGTAATCTATCTAATGGACTACTCTTTATGGCCACATACGCTGTCTTTTACACATGGGTTTTTAACATACTTGTAGATAAGATATTTAGTTGAAATTTAACCAGACACTTCAAAATATCCAACCCTTGCTTTGGTTTCTGGATTAGTAAACGGTAGACAGATTTATTTTTACTGTATTCTAATATGCTTGGATTTGTTTTGTTTTATCTGGCCGTGTTATTTTCTCTGCTGAGCCAGAAGTCAACATGTCAAAGGTGCTGGATATTTGGGTAGTTTTTCCCATAAGTAAACCAGTACTTGCCTTATGTTTTACTGTGCTTGGGAGGAATTTTTACTTTGTGTGTCCTTTTGTATGAATTTTAGCTTCAAACCAAGTAGGAAAAAATCTGGATTGGGCCATCAAAATGTCAGGTAGAAATCTGTGATCCAACTAACTCTCATTGTATCATATGATGTACCGGAGTCATATGCAATTTTATTTTTTTCCTGCTAAAAGACTTGAATGGTATATGTGGATTTGGAAAAGAGTATAGCTAGAGTTTTGGAGCTGCTCTCCAAATCAATGCAAAGTGGTGTTTTTCTGGTTAGGATAGTAAAAGGTGTAAAATAGCCCTTATTACTAGCTCTGTAAGTGATACTGCAGCAAAAGAGATGGTGCTGTTAAATAACAAGAAAAAGCCTCTGTGGAGGTGCTGCCACTTCTGAGGCAGTAAAAGCAGGGACATTGCTGCCATGTTTATGGCACTGGCTGTCCACCACAACTAGCACAGGCACAGCACTGCACAATGAAAAGTGAAAGCTCAGGCAGGTTGTGGCTCCCTGGTTTGAGGGAAGAGCACAAGTGGGATTTACAATTTGCTCTCTTGCCTGTTTCTGGCTTCCTAAGAATGTGACATCCCTTTCTCAAAACCACTGGTAAACTCAAAAACTTGTAAGTTTTCTGCTAGAAGTTTGGACTGAATATTTACTTAATCCACATACCCTCTAATGTTAATACTGTAGGGAATTAATATGCTCTTGTACTTCATTAATTGTTAATAGCCACAGTATGATTTACAGTTTCACAGTTTTCGTTGCTGCATGCAGCAACATTTAATTAGAAAAAACTTTTAAACAAAGTATAATTTCTGTGCAATTTAGTGGTGATTTATAAGATTGTGGATTTTCTGAAACCCCATGTAGGTGGTGCCTTTTGCCAGGGAATAAGGGAAATGTCAGCATGCAAAAACTACTACTTCAATAAGCTATGGGTGGATGGCAAAAAAATGGGAAGGCAGACTGGTTACGTACAGTAAACTACCCATTAGCTGCCTAATTACTGGTCCTCTTAGCCACATATGCTACAGGCTTAATGAAGGCAATAGAATTTTTGTAATTTGTGTGCAATTAAAAAAAAATATAAATTTTATTAATCTTAGGTATGCTAATGCATAGAGAAAATTTGTAAAACAAAAGCAATGGCAAATGAGATCCCTAAAAATACATTAATATGTCATTTCAATTAGTGCAAATGTTTGTTTTATGAAGCTTAACAGTGTCTTTTACTTTCTTGTCTTTTTTTTTTTTTTTTTTGGTCTCTTGTTTGCCTGTTTGGCTTTTTTCCTTTGTTTTCAAAACATTGTTTTCTGTCCTTTAAATCAGTCTATACTTAGGGTAGGTTTTCTATTCATAAACTATACCTAGGTTTTCTATTAATAATCTGTGTGTTCTTCTCATAATCTGTGAATCAGTTATTAACTAAAATTATTAGGCATGCACCTGTAGGCAGTACTCATTATTTACTAGTCTGTTCATGGGTAATGCAACTTTTTTCACAAGTGCCCATCTTCTTGTTTGGAGTGGTAAAAATATTTTAGTCACAAATCTTTCTTCACTCAAGCTTCTAAATCTAGAGAAACACAAAGCCATATGGATATGCCTTGATATTTGTTATAATTTTGAGCAGTTTCTGGGAGATGATGCAGTTTCTCAAAAGGGAGGGTAGTATAACTGAGCTCATGTGGTGTACTTCTGCTGTAACTCTGCATGAGAGATCCCCATTATAGGGCTATATCTATTTATAAATCTTGAGAGGATGATAATTAGGCCCACATCCTAATATACTCCTGCCATTATTATAAAACAGGAATCACCTTTGATGGTGGAAAAATAACTGATGGAGGGAAAAAAGGGAAAATAAAATCAAAGCAAAAAGCTAATAAACATAGAAAACACGAAAAAAATTTCTAAGCATTTTAATTAGGTAAATAGCTATCAACCCTGAAGACCAACCTTGATAGTTCATTAAAGTATTAATCTTTAAAATTTGCTTCTTAGGTGTTCCACTGAGGCAGCTGAAGTCAAACATGGCCACGGGCGTAAGAAGACTTTGGAATACATGTCCATTAAACTGACACACAGCTTGCCAGATGGAGCCAGTGGAAGCAACCCTTTTTCTGACAACTGTAAATGCTGCACTGTGATTAAAATAACGAGACTGAGCTGATGCAGTGGATGGAGCAGAGTTCTGTGTTTACATATGAAGAAAGGTCTTATGCTTGGTGCAACACATGCCTCTATCACAACTGAAGATCTTTATTGGAAAAAAGTCAAACCTGGGTTATGAAGTTAAAATAGGTCAGTAGTAAATATAACAAATTAAGGTATTTGATCCATATATCCTAATATCCATATATTTGCTTCTGCAGTTGTGGAGCTTTATTACAGGAAAATATTGTGACAATGAAAAGTAGATCCCAGTGTCATATTCTTTTATGAAGTATCCTGGCAGAGCTGATGAAATCACAAACTGTAATTTAAATTTTTATATTTTGTATGTTTTTTTTAATCTTTTCTGTTCCATTGTTAGTAGTGACCTCAAAGTAAATGTAGCTGTTATTTTATATAGGGAAGTTTTCCTCTCGGAAATCTATTTATATTTAATGTAGCCAAGATAGGTAAGTTCTGCCTAAAACATGGACTTTTCAGTGAGAAGTGTGCCTCTTTTGAAACTGTCTAAATATATTGTTGATGTGAGAAATAAGAAAACAAGTCAGCATCTTTTAATATAAGAACAATATTTTTCATGCTGCTTACGTCTTTGTTCTTTTTTTTTTCCTAAAACAGTTGTTTTAACTGTTCTTACTGCAAGCATAGCCATCAAGTGCTTTTTTGGCCCATTTTTTTTTTCAATGTATTATTTTTTTTCCCTCCTCTTTAGATATAACAGGTTAATTAACATGCTAAAATAGGACTTTCATTGTTACCCTGAAAGATTAGGTAGCACTGAAGTATGAAATTATGACCTGTGTTTGAAATATAGGCCAGTGGCAGTGGTGTAAATTATACCACCTCTATTAAGTCCATGTAGTTAAATTAGTATACAGTCAATGAAATTGAAATCAGAATTAGGTTCAGCCTACACATTACTTATTTAAATCCTCTCATCATTATTTTTAATTTCTTATCTAGACCCATCTGAAGTCAGTTATATGACTGCTTATTGAAAGCAATGACCAGGGTTTTCTGGGCACTGATAGAATAAAACTGATAATTGAGTACACCAAAAATATGAACAGTTACAGATGTTGTGCATTAGGGCCTAATGTGAAACTGAAGGAAGCCTTCCACTGTTAGAACACTTTTATAATGTAATACTCTTACAAATGGGCTTAAATTCTACCTGCAGAGTTCTGCCATTGTGTATGGGTATTGCATAAGTCATAAATGACAAATAATTTAACTGCATGTGGTTTAGTGGAGCTTCAACGTGGGTGAAACACTTTGTGCTTCAGGATTTCTTACAACTCAGAGTTTTGAGAGAAAAATATATTTCCTACCCTGCACATTTGTGAATTCTGCGTGGTTTTTATTAGTCTATGTATTATTTAAATTCTTGTTACCCTCTGAGAAGAAAAACAGGTTTCTAAGCATCATAACCACTTGGACTAGATTATCATTGTAGCTGCTTTCTAACTGAACTATTTCTATTCTACAAACATGTCTTATTATGTATCTCATCCTTTGTAGGAAAAACAGTGCAAGTTTTTCTGCTTGTGACTCCTGTAATGGGTGACCCCCTTAGTATGTCCAGGACTTCTTTCTCAATTCCAAGATTAAGAAAAAAATAATTCAGTCCCATCTCTATTGCTTTTTATACCATATTATGTCTGAAAATTCCTGAACAGAATGCTGAATTTTGGTATATCTTCAGTGAAGGTTTCTGGTGCTCTTCACAGGATTTGTAAAAAACTACCGAAATGAAGAACAGGATCAGTTATACTTTTGGAAGTACTTCTAGATTTCAAAACTATGGGAGTCAGCATCCGTAAACCATTAAGAACTGCCTGGCAAGCAAAAGTAAAATTACCTAAACTATGTTTTAAACACATTAGAAGGACGAGATCTAAATACCATTTCAAGCATAGCAAAATAATGCATTCAAAATTTTCTTGCTACAAATGACTTGTTGGGTGAAAATGGTGGTTCACAAAGATCTTTGATCTTTTCTACCCCACATGTAAGTTGCTTGGTATTTCTGGCAAGTCTTTGCTGTGTAAATGGGAGAAGTTTTTTATGGGTGTTTACAAGCACTGACTCACCCCAGTAAGCAAAGGAAGGAGTCCTTAATGAAGTGGAAGGAATTGGCAACTTTTCAGTTATAGTTGCTTTTTCCTCTTTGGCCTAAAATCCACCTGGATCCAAACAGCTTCTGTATGCTGTATAGCTTATGCATTCTGCTTCCCAATACTTAGTTTAGCATTAAGGGTGAATTACCTGTTTGATCAAGGGCAAAATCAAAGGAAAATTAGGACAATATTTGGTGATGACAAACTATTAAATTATGCAACTGCAACCAGTGTCGTCTAGTTGAAATGCCTATTTTTAAACTTCTTTTGGAGATACAGACTTCTAAATAAAAATAGGGTGCGTTTTTAGAAGTGCCAAGGTCAATCTAGGATGCAATTAAACAGTGGAACAAAAAAAATCAACATAGAAATTTATGATTTATAAATGTGCCTTTAGGCATTCAAGTACTGGGCTTGAGATATATGAAAATGCTGGAAAGCATTACATTAATGCTGCTTATAAAATGATAACTTATCAACCAAATTTTCCAAAAAGCCTATCAAAAGCCAAAGGGATATATGTGGCAAAGTACCCAATTTTCTTTTGGAAGAAGCTTTCTTTTAGTCAGTAAGCTCTCAAATGTTGCTGAAAAGCAGTAAGTCACATTTTGGATCTAATCTGACTTCACTGTTATATATTGGTTTTATTAAGATGAACACAAATTTATGTGTTTTTTTTTGTTTTGTTTTTGAATTCACAAGCTAAGAGCATTATATTTATTTTTTTTCCAATTGATGAATAAAGAATCTACTTTCAAGAACTTTTTAATAGTGTGATGAAAAAATTAAATGTTGCCATACGTTTTCTTATATTGACCTGTTCAACTTCGAAATATAAACTTTGAATGATCACAAATCCCATATTCACTAAATAGTGAAAAAAACAGTGAAGAAAACTAATGAACAGCATTGAAAACTGAGAATGTGTAGATAACCTCTTAAACTCAGATGATAAATATTCCTGGGAAGTTCAGTATGACTTGTGAAGGTTAACATAAAGCATTATGCCTTACTTGAACAGACAAGCAAGAAACCTTGCACACTGTCTTGTAAAATGAATAACATCATAAATTACAGAAGAGCAAATGAATGGTTAATGACTGAGAAAATTTGACTGACAAATACATGGAGCATGAGTAAGAGAGAAATGAATTTTAAAAGCGTTATATCAAGCTACATAGAAGAATAAGGAAGGAATCCCTGTTATATTTCTCTTCAACCTGCTTGGTCTCAAGAACCTCCTTTGAAATGCAAAAGTTTCTGTTACAGTTCCATTTTCAATGCAGTTCTCGAGGGAGGTCTTGCTCAGCCTTTCCAAATGTATCCTTGACGTTCATGGATAAACCTGTCAGAATAGTGAAAAAGTAAGGATGAAATCCTAGCTCCAGTGAACAAAACTCCCTCTATTTTCAGCAGTAGCCAGAATTTTCCTCTCATGTGCAGCTGTACAAGAATTTTAAGTGTAAAAGTCCAAAGATAAGAACGCAAGAAGAGCATCATATGTGCTGATTTGTAGATTCTGGCAGATGGAGCTGTATTGAAGAAGGAGTTCTTTAAGAGGTTGCTTGAGAGCTCAGCATATCCAAAACAGCATTTAATTTTATTTCCCTTAGGTATGCAGAACACTTGCAGGATTTTATCCTTTTCGGTGTTGTTCTTAGATGTGCACACAGCATACCATTCACAGAAGCAATGAGGCAACCTTTATTCAGGTTGTGAGTTGGTAGAAAAGAAAAGGAAAAAAGAAACTCAAGAAAGGAATTGAAAGGGAGCAGTTCTTGTGAGGCCTGACTGCACCACTGAGCAGTAATGGTCTGTGGATTGGCCTCGCCTAAGACCATTCCAGAAGCCCATCTGAGTCCTTGCATGAGCTGTTGAGCTGATTTTGTCAAGAATAGAGTAAATTTTCTTCATAGTACCTAGTATGGTACTATGTTTTGGGTTTCTGCTGAGAAGTGTTGATAACAAAGGAATGTTTTAGTGATTGCTGAGCAGTGCTTACATGCAGTCAAGGCCTTTTCTGCTCTTCACCCAACCAGTAAGTAGGCTGGGGGTGAAAAGAGGTGGGAGGGAACATAGCCAGGACAGCGGACTGCAGCTGACCAGGGGATATTCTGTACTGACATCATGCTCAGCATATAAAGTGAGGGGAGGAAGAAGGAAAAGAAGAACATTGAGAGTGATGACACTTGTGTTCCCAAGTAACCCTTAGGTGTGACAGGGCCCTGCTTTCCTGGAGATGGCTGAATGCTTGCCTGCCCATGGGAAACTGTGAATGAATTCCTTGCTTTGCTTTGCTCGTATGTGTGGCTTTTATATTGTCTTTATCTCAGCACATGAATTTTCTCACTTCTGCTCTTCCAAGTCTCCCCTCCATCCCACCAGGAAGGAGGAAGCAGCTGTGTGGGACTTAGTTACCGTCTCAGTTACCCCACAACAGCCATGTAGTAGCTGTGCCTCTCTCCAGCCCTGTCTGCTGGGTGAACCAAGGACTCTGTGGTATGGGCTGTCTGTCTCCAGGCCACTTGCCACATATATTGTAGCTTGTATCTGGCCTTGTCTCCTGAATGGGCTTTGGACCCAAGGTATAGACCAGTCGCTGGCCCTTTTGCCAATCTGCTTCTGACAGGACTCTCTCTGAACCTCAGGCTTATTTCACTGCTGTGTCTGGGGTTGTTTGCCATGTGCCTTCTTACCAGCACTGCTCTGCTGGCCATGTTCAGAACCTGGGGGCTGGTGGTCCCTTGGTGAGGACATGACTGGCACAGTGGTGCTCTTTGGCCCCTGGCTTACCACCCCTGGGGGAGAATCTGGCTCTCGCTGTGCCCTGGCAGCCACACTCATCAGCACAGTCCTCTGTGATGATTTTGTGCTGTCACTGCCAAAACTTTCAGGCCCACCAGCTTTCCCTTTGATCTTATCCTTTAACAGAGGACACCTATCAAGTTTACAAAATTGACACTGAGCTATCAGCTTCATAAGCTTGAAAGAAAAAGAAATAGCTCTTTTATGAAACCAAGGATGAAAACCAGAACATTCTGTTATACTGGATTTGCTGTAAATACAATAATAGAGCATTGTAGAACAGAGGAAAGCAAAAATATATGCCATTTTCTGTAGTTAATTTTATACACAGATATTCTTTAACTTACAATATTGCCAAAATTAGACAGTCATAAAAAGCACAGACTTCAGTGGAGCCATAATTTCACTCCAAATCATTACATTTCAGATGTCTGTATTAAAGGGAACATACACAGCTCTAACATCAATACAGAAGTTTCTACCTGACCTGTTATTGTGCTCCCAGGTAGGTTTCATTTCTTCTATATTTGTTAGTTACATTGATGAGACACCCAGAGATCTTCAAGCTAATCAAGACTCTGTATTATAGTAAATGATAGTTTCCACTCCAGTGAGTTTGTAAATAAAATGTTGGTACAGAACAGCTGAGGAGGCAGAAGGTGAAGGTATCTGTAATGATGGAGTGATTCAGTTTTGATAAGATAGCTTTTCTAAATTTATTATTTTGTTTCTTATCAGCTGGGAGAATTTTCAAGATGGTGCAGCAGAAGAAGAAATTAAAGTTAATTTCTAGGCTTATAATGATGTGGTTATGAGGGACTTTAATTAAGATTCTCCCATGTAGAAGGACCAGGCTAGGAGTGAACATAAGGGTGGTAATAAGTGTTCTGAGGCTGGTAAAATTTAGAGAAAATATTGAAAAGCAAAAAGAAAACTGCTAATTAGCTCATGTGGACTGTATAAGTAAACAAGAATGTGAAGGGTGTTGGATGAAATGAGACAAAGTTGACATTCCTTTGGTGGCAGAACAAAAATCCACAAGGCAAAAACAGTGGCTGGAAGAATATTGTGTGATGACAATATTGAATTGAGAGAAGTGACAAGTTATTGATAGGTAAGCTGTTTGGATGAAAACAGAAACCTAAGTCAAAGATGAAGTTCAGACTGTGGTTTTGAAAGACAGGAGGCATGACAGTTTGTGTGTCAGGAAAGGAAGGATTTGGAAGGAGGAACAAAATGAGCCCCCCCCCCCCCTTTTTTTTTGGCTACATTTCGTTTCAATTAATGAATGTCCAAAGGAGTTATAAGACATGGTGGGTATATGAAAGGTAAGTAGAGTGCTTGTGAAGGGACAGGAGAGAAAGATCTGATTTTAAAGGGTGGGCCTGAGGATGACAGAGAATTTAAAGAAATCACCTTAACAAAATAGTTCTCCTTTGGTTAATAATACCCAGACAGCTACAAAGCTGATCTGTTTCTGCTTGAAGAGAAGGGCGGGTAGTATCTGACACCTCTGCCATCACTGATGACTAGAACACTTTTTCAAAAACAATAGTTTACGGTTTCTGGTAAGTAGAAATTCTCTGTGTGTTGCTCTAAATTTGTTAATGAGACTGCTCTCTCTTTATACCCATTTTCTCCTGCATTGCTGACCATCTCTGTTATATAAGAAGTGTATTTTTTTATCTGTGGTTCTGCCAACTTTGACCATTCTGCTATGAAGTGTTGTCATGACAGCACATCCGTTTAACACACAAACACACAAATGTCTGGAAAGCCACAATGTTACATGTATTTTAAAAAAAGACAAAACAAACAAAAAAAATGACCGCCCAAACTGGCTGCAACGCTGTGAAAACACAGATTATCTTACTTGCTTATGGTGCTTGCTTCCCAGTATTTGTGAAGTTGTTAAAGAGAGTCATAGGTTATAAAAGTAACATATGCAACAGGTTCTGTTACAAAACCACTGAAGCCCACTCAAGTTAATTGCTGTGACCCCATTAAACTCAGTTATTATCAGTGACTTATGTCAGCCAAAGCATTTAAAGCAGGTGTCCAACAGAACTGTAGGAAAGAATTTAATACAGACAACATTTGACAAGTTCATTCATTACTTTTGTAAGACTATTCAGGCATGCATAGGTCTGCTTCAAATTACTTTTTTGCCCAAGAACACTATTTGTTAGGACACAAAGAGAAATATAAGGTCCTCAGAGATCGAGGGTCATTACTCAGTACTCAAGAGCTCTCGTTTTTTTATCACTTTCTTATTTTCTGGATTGCTGCATTCAAGTTTACTCTGATTTGATTCTGCACTATCAGTTGTCTTGGCATGTGTGAAGGGAACAGAAAACACAGATGTTGCTTTTTAGGATTCTAAATTGCTTTACAAGGATATATTAAATATAATCATTTAACAAAGATTGCAATAGCTACATGTGGTGAATGGCAAATCAGAAAGCAGTGTTCTTTTTCTCTAAAAGGGAGGGAAAACCTGCTTCAGACAGGCAGCTGTATTGATCAGGTGCAGGAATATTAACTGGGGATGAGAATGCTACAGCAATTCACTCTGTTCTTTTTTTGTGAGCTTATGACTGTCTTTTATTCTCTCATCTTATGTTCTTCCATCTTTAGTATGTGGCTACGTGTTCTCTGTTCTCTTTGTTATGCACCCAAAATATTTTTGTCCAACGCTCTAGGATGCATTCCCTTATTAATCCATAACTGACCATTTTTGACTTACATTTACACCCTTGGGGCCTCTCCTGTCATCCCATGCTTGTGCTCTCAGGGCCTCCTGCTACAGAGTGACTCTTGGTGGTGATTTTCTTAGGGAATTTATTGCCCTTGCCATAAAGGTAGGATCTCAACTCATTATCATAGGAAATAATGCACAGGGTCAACTAATATTTAGATACACTAGATTTTTGTGGCATGTCTTTGAGTTTATAGGTGCAAAAAGGTTATTACCTGTTCGGTACTGCAGTAACATTAAGGCAATACCTCCACATACAACTTTCCCATAAAGTCTTGTAAAGATTTTATGATAGTGTTGAAAATTGATCAGGCTGGTACTACAGCAGCCTTTGAAAGGTTCCTAGCTAAGATGTTTCCTTGTTCTCTAAGTATTGATTGGTGTACTTACACAATAGTTAGTAGTGGTTGATCAGTGAAAAGGGAATATTGTTTTATGTGAATGTGCTTAAGCCAGTGTATCCCACTACCAAATGATCATACTAAAGTTCTGTTCCACTTATGCTTTGTTGGCAGGCATCAAATCTTTGACTGAACCTTAATACTCTTGGTGCTTTTTTTCTTTCTTTATTCATTTACATTAGCATAAGGATATATTCTCAAGGTAAACTTGACTGAGTTAAGAGAAAGAAAAGAGATATTAACACCAAAATAAGAATAAGAATGCATTTGGGAGACTTCAATGTGTAATTGGGTGTTTAAAAAAACATTAAATCTAATATTCCTGATACCACAACAAATGCACATTTGCCTGTGTCTCTGGCTGGAGTTTGATTACATGTCTACTTTTCTTTAAAGAAAAATTTAGAGAGTTCCATTAATTATTGATGAATGTCTTATGATACTTAGTTACAAGAATAAGGTAATTACAGAAGATGAACCCCATAGCTATTTAATAACTTAAGGCATATTCAACAAAAAGAAAAACAAAACAGCCCAAACAATCTGAAGTCCAGACTTGAGAATAGACAATTCTATTACCGTGAGTCAATACTGCCAAAATTTAAAGAGGCATATGCTGTAAATACAAGGCTCACGAGACAGGAAATATTGACTAAAAATTACTTTGGTATATCATTAAAACAAACAAAATGCATACTATCTAAAATGGGAAAGATTTCAAAAGACATTAAGAAAGTAATTAATGTTGAATGTTTACTCTGTAACCAGTAAATAGTACCAGTATCTCATCAGAGTGTATTCCAGATAGACATGTTGGAAATGCCTAATTTGACTTTATGGGAAATGTGATCTTTGATTAAGTATTTGTATATTGCACTGTGATTCAGTTCCTCCCTAAGTGCCAAGAGATAGACTTGGCAATGTAAATGAAGACTTAGAATGTAGCTTTTTACCTGCAAATTATTTAGTTCACAGATCAATTATTATAGTTGTGTTTGAAAACTTGAGAAATGTCTCTGTACTTCACACATTGATAACTACATCTTATTTCTAGACCTAGGTCTTTAATTGATGACAAACTAGGGTATGATATAAAGTTTTCAGAATTAGTTGGGAATTACAGAAATCAGGTCTTCCAGCAAAATACAGGTAATCATTAAAGCATCTATAAACTTAAATTATCCATGTATGGTTTAAAGGCACCATTAATTATATGCTCTACATTGTGGAGGTATCAGATACGAAATTCTAGGCCAATACATTTTCTTTTGCTTTGGAGAGCATATGGGCAGTGCTTGACATTGTAGCTGTATTGCTGGAGTTACAGGGTAATTAATTAACACAGGAAAAACTAAAAAGATACATTAAAGAATTTCTCAAGGATTTTGTGTAATATATAGGGCATTAATTTTTAGAAAATGTGCGTGCTGATGTAAAAATGAATAATCTGTTGTGTGCTTTATTTCTCTTGTTTCCTTTGGAATCTACAAATTAGAAACTATTTCCAGGGGTAGCGCAGAAAGAGAAAGCAGCTTAATGAGACCGCAAAGAAAGTAATTCTGTGATTTATTGCCAACATCTTAGTGAGCTTCCATACTTTTCATCTATGAATGATGTTGGATATCCAATTTAATGTGAAATTTACACTTTTTAGGAAACAACAGTTTCTGTCTGAATTTACCTCTGTAAAAGTACTCTGTGTTCTTTGTTCATTTTGAACCCCTGCCCTCATATATAATTGGAAAGTATCTTCCTCTGGTACATGGTCAGAATAACAAAGAAAAAGGAAGAAACTCAAATCATGCTGTAAAATTAGTTTTCTTTTTCTGCCCTTAAACTTTGCAATAATCCCTTTCAATTAAAAAAGGAAGAACCTTACTGTTCTTTCTATATTGTATACATTCCAACTGAAATCTAAATCAGTCATTACTTAATTATACATCTTTTAGATGTCACATTTATCATGTTGTCTTATTTTCTATTTGCCCATGCTGCAGTCTGTGACAAGTCTATAAACCTGTGATTCATTCTCTGCATATGGTTTACATAGAGATTTTGTTTTAGTCTTTATTAGAAGTGATATATAGCCTACAGTGTAATAAAACAATATGGATATTTATTTTAAATCAATGGTGCCTTAGGCCAATTCAATCGACCCAGTAATAACATTTAAATTGACCCAGATAATCTGATCTACATGCAGCAATGCTGTGCTCTGCAATGGAATTCTCATTACATTTTACACTGTAGCAGCAAAGATGATGACATTAAGAAACTGACCATTAAATAGAGCCCATCTGCAGTGGACTGGAAATAGGTTTTATTGGTCATAATAAAAATTACATGTATAATGTTTGAGAGCTGCATAAGGTGAAATGGCCATTAAACTTTTCCAATGCTATGTACTGGCTTCATCTGTACAAAGAGCTTCCTTTCATCAATGTCATGGTCATGTCATGGGATGATCTATAAAATTCCTGGTTTCTGGAGAGAAACTTTCTGTCAGACACATTTTGTGTCTTTCTCCGAGTCTCGTCTCACCGAAGTAAAAAAAAATTAGCTACTTAGTAACTGTGTCGGTGTGAGCTGAAATTCCTCCCCCACCAACAATAACCAGGCTAGCCCAGTCTGGAAGCAAATGAAGGCTGTATTTACAAGCAGAGTCTAAAATCTACGATGAAATGCAATGAATATGTACAAATATACAAAATTCACAACATTTACAAATATATACAATCAACAGAAAAAGCACAATCGATCTCCCTTTGCTTCCCCCCAAGGGGACCCTCCCAAAGGGACCTCTCTCTCTCCCAGGAGCTTCCCCCCCAGACCCCCCTGGACAGAGAAGCAGAGTTAGTTAAGCAGAAAGTTGTTAACTTAGCTGCCAAGGTCAGTGTGTTATCTTCAGCCAGAAGAGAAGAAGAAAACAGCAGCCAGACAGCCCAGCAACTGCCCCCACTGCCGAACGCAGAATGTGCAGAATGCCTACTTTGTTTTGGGTAATAGTTCTTAAACATTTCTATCTATCCAATGGAAGTGTTTAGAACAATCGTTATTTTGCTTTCTTACACCCAATAGTGACTTATTTACATTCTTTCACTTTCTCTGTTCTGAACTTTGCAAGGAAAAATTAAAAAGACAGTTTCAAACCATCACATGTAGACAGTAGATTAATGAAAGCTGGACATCATTATTTTCATTACATGTAATTAATGTAACCCTACTCTCCTGAAAGGATAAGAGAATAAGTCTGCTCAGGTAATACATTATAGTAAGACTTTCATTTTTACCTTATATAGAGATATTTTTCACCTCTACAGATGCTTGGGACATTACTTGCAGTATTTTCCTTATTCTACTGTAGCTGGTGTGCATGTTATACCTTACACAAACTAGTTTTGCAAGGAAAGAATAACAACTGTGTTTTTTCCCTTTTTACCCCACTACAATAATTTCTTGCCCTGATACATCCCCCCACTTCAAGTTCAGACAAATGAAGACTGTAGCATTTTGCTCGGCTGCTTGTTGACTTAGTGTACTCAAAATGTTAACTGTTTCTGAGTTCTTATTTGTGCAAAAAACTTTAAAACATTTAATTGTTTCAGGGCTGTTTTAATATGGGCTTTCTCTAGTTCTTACTATCATTTAACTCTTTAGCTATGAAACTGCTTGTTTTGGATGCTTGTCTGTGAGAAGCAGTACAGAAATCCTGTTTGCCAGCCACCCACTGCAATATACTAGAAAAAGGAAAGCCAAAGTGCTGAAGCCTGTGTTTCTGTGGGTAGTCAGTAGCTCTTTTCCATAACTTTTTGAACTTATAGTCACAGCCTGAGGCTCATGTCAGTCACATTGTTGCTTCTGTTTGTCTGTAGAAGTGTATTCTTTATCTAGGTATTTGTGAACCAGTCATATGTTAAGTGCTGGTAGACCAGAGCAACCTGTGAAGCTGTATCTGAAAGCTGTGGACTTTAGTTAAGACACAGCCATACTTCAGCTGGACAAGGAGTGAAAGAAGAAAATAACTTCTCTCCCATGCTCTTGGGTAGATCGAGGCTACTTGAAAGGCTGTTTTAAATGCACATCCTGTCTTGACCAAGGAGTGGTAGTGATGAAGATTTCCCCAGGTTTAACCTCCCTAGAATCCCCATACAGCCATGCAGTTCTATATTGCCTTGTACTGAATCATTTGTGTTCATGTGCAGTACTCCATGCCATATTAGTGAAAACTGCAGTAGCTGGAGGATAAGATGTGGCTTTGTGATGTGTGGACTCTGGGAAGGTTTGAGAATGCCAGCAATCTTTTCACAAGTTCAGATCTGTCTCTGTACACAGAAAAAAAATATTTTCCTTGACTCAATCATTCTTCAGATAATGTTTGCTACAATTATATAAAAGTCCCTTTGCCAAGGATTGCTATTCATATGAATATTGAATTTCAGTACTTCCAGATATCTTTTGAATGCATTTTCTTAATACAATCTAAAGTGTCCATTCTCCTCTGAAGTTTTGGCTGTGCTCTTATTAATTGCTATCTCACACCATTTCATATATTCTGACCTAAAGCACAGCAGCTTTGCTTCACTGACTGGTAGTTATTCAGAGTGCAAGAATGAGCAGGCCTTAGCTCTCAGAGCAGGAGACTCTAATCTTGTCTCTGTCAATCTTCATCCATGATTCAAGCAAGGTCTGCAACTCCTCAACAGAACAATTTCTCCGTCTGTAAAATCAGGGAAATTGGATAGCAGATGACCTGGTAAGAGTGTTCTCAGAAACAGATAATGTTTTTATAGTGCTCTGAAACTCACTCACTTCAGATTATATTTCCGGATAAGTCTGCAAATGTTTTCCACAAGGAAAAAAAAAAGGTAAAAAGAAGTGACTCAAAAATAATTTTAATCTACAGTGTTATTTGTATACTGCGAATCTCAGAGTGCTTGTGATGTATAACAGCAATGCTTCCAAGTTTTATCTGAACCTAATTCCACTTGGTTTAGAACACATATATTCATTCTAAGAGTACCAATTTCATATTTGAATAGCAGAAAATTCACAATGAACTTCTAACAGTAAGTGCAGCTGGGAAACTGGGACCAGAATTAAAGCAGACTCAAGATTTTTGGCTTTCCAGAGGGGTTAGACCAAAACCAATAGCAATATTCATTTCACCCAGCTTCTGATAAAGCTTTTGGCAAAGGTTACTTTGGTTCTTCCTGGATGCCTTTACAGTATAATCCAGGAGGAGTCACCACATCTTCATTGCACTGATTTTGTACTGCAGATTTCAAGCCTGCAGCTGCAGGGATTGTTGGTAGTTCCGAAAGTTATTTAAATTGTCCAAAAAAATTATTTCAGCTTTCAGCTCTAAGCTTTCTGAGCTTATCTCACAAGGGAGGACACCGTAGGATGTTAGGATGTTAAGTCCTCATACTTACACCTTCTGCTGATTTTAAGGACAGCCTTTTCCCTGAATAGTTTGGACTTGGAAATTTGCCCAGCACGATGATTTTGAAACCAAATCTGAACAATCAGGGTGACACTCAGTTTAGTGGCTTTGCTTCCTTTGTCATGCAAGATGTTGAGCAAGTTGCAGATCTTGGGGCAGAATGCATTGTTCCCACTTCCTCTTTTTCCTTAACTGAAAATTTCCTTATAGAATTAGAATGCTAGCTTTGCTAAGTGCTGACCATTCTTGCAAGCTAATATGTCATCACTGGTTTTTTAAAAGTATGTTTTTCATTATGGCTTCTCAAATGCATGTTTCATAATACCATTCTACTTCTATTAGTGGCTCTTTATTCCAGTCAGATGGGCCACTTAAAAGCAACAGACATACTGTCTCCATTGCTTAGTGCCATCACATGCTCAAGTTATTCAGTCCAGATTTTCTAAAGGATGATTTCAGATGGCTTCTAAAGGCTTCGTGTACTCACATTCAGCATCTTTGGGTTTTGCTTTTGGTTTTTCCTTTTATTTTTTTTCCCCTGGGAAAAAAAAAAAGTCTGAGCAGTTGCTAAGAGATCCAGGGACTGAAGCAAATCTGTCATTTTTTTCCACATACATTCTTCATTTAGATTAGATATAATCTCAAATTAGTTTTAACGAGGTAGTCTGATAAAACCATGCATTTTTCATTAAAGTTATGCCATGGTTATATATAGAAAGTGGAACCAAAGGAAAGACTGATACCATTTTAGTGATTTCTGCTTTCAGTGTTTTTACCCATTAAAGTTTTAAAGTCATTTTAGTTTCAGTCAACTTTAAGGATTTCAATCAGTAGACCATATTAATATTTCAAAGATAGTTTCTAATTTGATTAGAAACTAGAGTTGTGTAAAGCACTCAGAAGAATCACCTATGTGGTAGGTTTATCCTCTAAAGGATATGTATGCTTTAGACCCATCTTTCCTGTTCCTCATTTTCTTAGGACTCACTGCCGTCTAGGACGGCAGCTAGATTATTAGAGGTTTCCCTGCAGTTCTTCTACTGCTCTTCAATGAGTTGCTAATCTACTCACTTCTCATGGTTTTTGTTCTTATCTTTAGTTCCTCTTGGCTTATTATCATTGATTGGCCTGTTGCCTGACTAACAGATAAGTGCTGTTGCAAATCACATCTCTTCTGCAGGTTGTTTTGCAATGCAAGCCTCCTAACATGGAAAGGAATTACAGAGAGTTTCCTAATTGAAACAAACTATTCCAGCAACACTGTTCATTTGCACAAGATCCTCTAGAGAACACACCAGAGACTCTGGAGCGCAGGACACGTATATAAAACTCATCTCAGTCACAGAAAAGGTTTTGGGAACTTCATGGATCTGAAACTAAAATTTACTTGGATTGTATGGTTTGTGTTGATCTTATTCAAGGCTCTGACAGATTTGTGACACAGAAGATTAACTTTATCACTGCCAGTGGGACCTGCAAATTATTTCTTTAGCCAATCAGTGGGTCAGGTACCCTCCTCTTAAACTTGGGAAACTCAGGTCATAGCAGCCCTATTCTGTGCTCTATCGTCAATATCCAAAGCCTGCTCTGAAGAAACCTGGGTGTTCTATGTTGTATTTCAAATTTTTTAGAGTGGCATTGTAGCTGTAATGGTTTAAAGTATAGAGAAGAAGAATCAATGCCTTTCATAGTGCCAAGTGATATAGCTGAAGGGGAAAAAAAAAGAGAGCTACAGGGATTTTTCATGCCTTGCAGTAACAACAGGAACAGAGCATGCTAGAGAAGGACAAAAGTGAGTTCAGGTCTTTTATTCCCTACTGTGGAATGGGATTGTACAGAGGCTAAACAGTTCAGTCTCCTGCCCACGGATAGTTTTGAAATGATGACTATGATTTATCTATTGGCTATTCCCAGAGAATCCACCTGAGAAGAACTACTTTGTGAAAAATGTGGAGAGAAGTGTATCCTCACCCAGGCAGGTAAAACTCCTCAGCATATAGGACTGTTGTGTATATCCTTTTGGAGGGGGGTTGGGCACAAAAGGCAGGAAGAATAAATTAGGGGAAGTAAAAAGCCCTAGATCTTTTTGGAAGTGGAGAAATTTCAACTCAAGTTCAGGACAGCTGGCAAACTGCATCTACTAATCTGATTTATTAATATTCTGAAATGTGTAGCAGGAATTATGCAGAACTTCAGGTCACTCTCCTCTCAACTAACCAAATAAACTTTTAATGGTCAGTAGTTTCGTTTTCTTTGATCTTTGTTTAAATCCATCCCTGTAGAATCACCTGCTTTGAAATGCCTCCTACAACAGGGCAACAGTCCTTCCATGAATATGCTACAGAACCTGAAAGGTATGTAAGGTATGTAAGAAATGTGGAGTTACACTGAATCTGTTTGACTTTCAAATCTTCTAGCTACATTTCTTTGCAATACAGAACTCTAATTCTTAGATTCTGGATACTGCACTGGTTTGCTGTTACAGTATCAAAACCTCCTTTTGAAGTGCAAAGGGTTATTTGTAAAGCTTCAGTGATGAAGCACTTTATCAAAGCATATGGAGTGACAAAACTAAGAGAAATTCAAATTTTACTTTTCTTATAAGAAAGCAAGCAAACTGCCAAGGGGAATAGAAAACAAACATGACTTCCTCCAGTATATTCTGTACAAGAATAATATAAAGGGTTTGATATTTTGATATGTCTTGCTTGTGATCTGTGCCTTGATCTCAAATAATAGATCAATCTACTAAAAGTAACAGATACCCTAAATTTACATATCTAACTGAATATTCATGTGACATGCATTTAAAAGGCATTCAGCTCCAAAGGCTTCAGTGTATGTCTCTGTAAATGCTACCTAATACTTTGCATTTCTGTGAATGTTTCTGAATTAAGCAGATAACACCTACTTCTGGCTTTCTAATTTGTCATAGTAGGAGCTATAAGAAAAGCTTAAAAAAAAATAATATTCCCAGCTACCCAAATGGCCTGAAGCTATTATACAAAGCTTCCATATCTAAACACTCTGCTAAGATCTATCCTCTAAAGGAATAAAGAATTAGGTAACGTTTTTTTATTATTATTTTATTGAATCTGAGCTCTCTCAGTGTCAGTCCATCTTCAGTCTTTTACAAATTTTCTCTGAAGCTGTTTAAAACAAGGACAGAGTATCAAAGACAAGCTGCCATAGTTCAAACTCAGCAAAGCTGACATTGCAGAACTAAGATGAAATCAAGGATCCATGTCTAAGAACACAGGCTATTGATATACACCACTGTTAACTGTAATTTTTAAAACTTCTATGGTTTCATAGAGTTTAAGGTCAGATGAGATTATTTCATCTAATCTAACCTCTCCTGTATCACAGGTCTTTAAGGTTCACACTACATGAAACCCAAGGATCTTAATTAGACTAAAGCACTTCATTCCTTAGGATGCTAGGCTGAGGGAGCAAAGACTACAGAGATTTTGTTGTCATCAAGACATCTGTCTTGGCAGGAAATTGGTTGATATATATATATATATATATATATATTTATGATTTCATATATATCATATATATATGATTTCAGCAGGTAAGTAAAGCTTGCAGAGGAAATACTAAACCTCCAAGTTATGTTACACTTCGAACACACTGTTTCAGAGAAATTTCTTCCTGATTCCAAATCCGGTAGTTGGTCATCATACTTGCATAAAGTAAAATTGTCCAAATAATAACATCTGTCAGTGATCTACCAAGTTCATGTGTCCTTGTTTGCTTTTTGTGGAAATCTAGAGTATAGGGTTCCCAGACCATTTACCCTTCATGTGTATAAGGAGTATTCCCTCACTTCAGGAGGCAAGAATTTCTTTTTGCACAATTAAGCCAAAGAGACAGTAAACTTGTGAGAAGGCCAGATCAGATACAGTAATTGAAAAACATCAGTGCAGTACTTCATCATGAGTAGACTCATGGGAGTCTGTTATAGACTGCCCAACCAGGATCAAGAGGCAGATGAAATAGTCTGTAAGCAGCTAGGGGAAGTCTCACAATTGCAGCTACTTGTTCTCGTGGGAGGCTTCAGCTTATCAAATGTCTGATGGAAATACAATACAGCAAAGAGGAAACAGTATACATGTAAGAGTTTCACTCAAGAAGATGACAGTGTTAAACTGTGGTGACAAAAACTGACAATAATCGTTGTCTTTAATGTGAAATCACAAGTTTCATAGACATATGAAAGGCAGTCTGTTAACATTTCTCTTATTAAAGTCCATGGCTGAAAGGGATGAACAGTAGGACTCATCATTTCACAAATTCCTGAGCCACAATCAGCCTACCCTTTGGGATAGATATAAGAAGGGTTTAATTTCTTTCCCTTGTTTTTTTGTTTTTTTTTTGTTTTTTTTTTTGTTTTTGACAACGTCAAATGATAGCCAGCTCTCAAAAAGCTGCTATCTAGGTTGGCTGTGAGAAGGGGAAGCCACCAGCTGAAACAAGTACAATTCACTCCCAGCACCTGTGGGTTGAAGGTCCATAATGGTGGAGGGAGCAGGAGGCATCGAGGGCTGGAAGGAGAATGATGGAGGTGATAGGGTTGACTGCTACTTCTCAAAAGTATAGGAGTATGTAGTGAATTTCCTTGTAAGCTCAGTCTGTGCTGTTTTCCCTCTTGGCTGAGAAATTCTTTTATTTCATGTCTAATTTAAATGCCTTTTTTTTTTTTTTACTTTGTAAGCATCTTCATAACCAGATGTCTTTATCTGTGTGCACGTGTGCCCTCTGTCACCTGTTGTAATTGTTTTCAGTACATTGAATAATGTGAGGTTCTGAAAGCATTGCATCATAAATTCTGTTTCCCAGCTCTGGGAAAATCTCGGTGATCTTCCTCCAAACCCTTTCTAATGTTTTTGCAGCCTTATGAAAGTGTGGAGGGAAAAAAATGTACTCTAATACAGTGTCCTTCTTAAGACTGTTTATTAAAGTACTCTTCCTCTATTTCTTCTTTCATTTTTTAAAATTATTTTAATACATCTAAAAAGAGCTATTTTCACATGTGCTAAATAGTCATCTATGAAAACCTCTGAATACCTTCTGTTCATCTTGTGATTTTGAAGTATTATTTGTCATCTGTATGTTTCTGTCTTGGATTACAACTGTTTCACTAGATAATTGTGATTGTTACAGAATGATGATGTCTGGACCAAAATCAAATATCTTATTCTTAGGAATGAGTATAAGAAGACAAATATAATTTTTTTTCTTTTTTCTTTTTTTTTCCCCCCAACAATCTGCACACTTTCAGCAATTTAGAGCTGAGCTAAAGATACTGTTTCTGCATCTGAGTTTCCTGGCTTTTTCCTTCTTGAATTTCCCTATATAAATTTACCACCCACACAAATTCTGGGATAAGGTGTTCTCTTACTTAACTATAAGTTTTGCCAACGACCCTTTCACTTTCTGGTGAATTTTCTTCTTGCTAGTTCCATTTTATGCCTGTAGTTCTTAACCTGAAATATATAATCAGTAGCTGATCTCTCTCCACCTTCTCTGTTCTGCTGTTTTATATACCTCAGTTGCAAACCATCCAGACATCTGGTTAATAACTCAAAATTACTTTAGCTTCTAGTATTTTATTATGTACTGGTAGTTGCACTAATTCATAGGGAATAGTCCTCAGGCTGATTTGTCCATAATTCCCTACAGTGACCTTTTTTGTAAGTTGAATCTATTAGAACAGCGTTGGCAGGACAAGACTGTCTTTGGAATGTTTTTAATTTTCCAAGATTTGTTAAAAACTATCATTGTGGTTTATTAGTCTCCTAAACTACTTCATTTAAGACTCTTGGCTAAAGTCTTTCAAGCTGTTGGCTTGAAAATACTTCCTTTTAGCAGCAGCGAGGTCCTCCTTTTCCTTGATATTTGCTCTTCTACTATTCCAACTGTAGAACAGAATTATCTGCTAAACATCTTCCTCTTTCAGAAATTCTACCAGTTCAGTTCAATCAGTTGATCCATACAAACTAAGAATTTTCTTCATTTACATTGCTACAAAACTTCTTTAAATGAAAATTCAGAGCAGTTTCTGAAAATCAGACCTTTTCAGTTCCAGGCCTCTGAATTCCCAAGTCTCCTTTATAAAGGTGGATTGAGAAACAAACTGACTAAAATTTTGCATCTTGGGCAGGAGGCACATGATTTTAATTAGAATATAAATCAACATATTCTTTTGTTCTCACATAAAATCAGAAACTTGTTTTGTTTTGATTTTTTCTGCAAAACTTTTCTGTGGTGTAGCTGACCAGTTTTAGGAGGAGCAACTGAGCGAATTGATGTTCAGCCAGGAGGAAAAGAGGCTGACAGAAGACCTCACTCTCTGCAGCTACCTGAAAGGAGGTTGTAGTGAGGTGAGGGTCAGTTGCTTCTCCATTGTGTGATAGAAAGACAGGAAATGGCCTCAAGTTGCACCAGGGGAGGTTTAGGTTGGACATCAGGAATAATTTCTTTACTGAAAAGGTTGTTAAGCCCTGAAACAGGCTGCCCAGGAAAGTGGTGGAGTCACCAGTTCTGAGGAGGTGTTTAAAAGATGTGTAGATGTGGCACTTCAGGACGTGGTTTAGTGGTGGACTTAACAGAGCTAGCTTAATGGTTGGATTCATTAATCTTTTCCAATAATCCTATGATTCTATTAGCTGAAAAGTTGCTCTCAAGTACAGATGAAATTACAGCTGAAGAGTCAGAGAAAGAACTATTTTGTGTTGAAGAAGTGCCGTAGGAATATAGTATTTCTCTTTAGTCACCAAAAACATACACATACACTCAAGTTTTTGAACACCTGATATAATTGCACTACATTCTACTGTATGAAAAAAAGAAAAGCCCTTTATCCATCTGCAAGATTCCTTAATTGGCCTAGGAGTCCTGGATGAAGTGATTGATCTTCCACAGCTGTTTGTAGCTATGCATGGCAAATATGTTTACAATTGACAGAGACAGATGACACTATAATTGACAGTTTACTTTGCCTCTCTACTTTTTTTTTAGGCTAGAAGATCAATTGGATATCTCCAAACTTTGGAAAGGAAAAATAGATCTGTTTCTACTTCCAATTATTTTTATTCTGCATGGCATGCTGAAATCTGTCACAGCTAAGACCAGATTGTCCAGTTTTAATATGGTTCACTCTCTTTCATCAAAATAACTTCTATTACACTTTGTCAAAATAAATGGCACTGCTAAGGTGATTGGAGGCAGGTATTTGAGCTTATTGCAAGGCGGGAAAACTAAACACAGAGAAATATTCAAGTAACTTATATACCTCAAATTAATCATACAAACAGAAGAGCGGACACTTTTGTGGGCAATCAAGCATTGCCTTTTCATGGAGGTGTTTCTAAAATGATAGCAGTAGTGGGAATTCCAGAACAAAAATAACCAGTTGCCTCCAGCATTGCCATTACTGGTCTTCTGGACCACAGTCTCAAATCACTGGGTGGCATTCTCTCTATACTGGATGCAGAAATTCTGATCTTAATTGCATATGGGGCATGTGATGGTGTGATAGTGGAATGCAAACACACATGAGCTCAGGAAGTAAGATACACAACTTTTCCTGAAGTAGCAGCTGCTTCTGTTTCCTTCATGTTATCCTCGTGTTCTCTAAAGCAGTCTTCACTTTACTCATTCTGCATGAGTAGGCAATGAGATGCAGTCTTACAATATACCTCTTCTCCCTAATTATCTAATTGTAGCTAACTTGTATGCCCATGGTCCAACACCAGCCAGCAAATGAAGCTGAAAAGTAGAGTTAATGATTTTGCCTCTCCAGAAAAAGGATGAAGAACCTCTGATTTTCCTCTCTACATGCCCTTCTTGTACTTCTGAGGAAGAAAGATACATGGGATGGAGAGTCTGTGTGGGGAATGTAAATTGTTTTGGAGACATAAACCATGATTGTGTCCTTGTGTGTGTGGATGTACACATGGGTGTGCACATCTGGGGAAGAGAGGTGAACTTGAAAGGCTAATGGTAAGTGGGGGATGCATTAAGGGTTATGTATTTAAGTTTGCAGCATCCTGACTGGAATTGCCAAAAGTACAGAAGGGAGAAGGTGGTTGATGTGGAAGGCTAAGAGTAGCAGAGAAGAGGCTGATAGAAAGCTGTACAAGAAAAGAGAGAAGTAAATTTGGCAAAAAGTGGTGGCAAGATAAAGACCAGAATAATATAAATTTGAAGAGGTAACAGGTAGATTTAAAAATGCAGGGAAACAAAATGTAACAAAGGGAGGGTGGAAAAAAGGAGAAAAAACACATGCAGTGTTGAAAAAAGTGGCTACATAAAGAAAGCTTGAGGCAAGTGTTTGCTCCATTTTAAAGCATTAACCAGGAACAAATTAGTAAAATGGAGATAAGACTTATTACATAGCTTGCCTGAGGAAGCAATAGCCCAATGCCTAAATTATGAGGAAAAAACATTATGTGACAGAAATTAGTGTTCAGAAAGGACAATGGTTTGTTGTATCGTGAATGAATGCAATTGTCAGGAAAGAAAGAAGTTTTTTTCTGAGGTGGAAGATTGCACATCAATTTGGCTTCTGGTACCATTGCTCTTTGGATTTCATCAGCAGGATCTCATGTTATATCAAGACAGGCTTCTCTGGCATGTATTACTGGAGAGAGCTGGGAGAAGCTGCAGTGGTTGTAAATGACTGACAAAGGCCATAGTGAAAACATGATTTATTTGCTTAATGCTTCTGACATAACTCATCCTTCTTCACCATGCCTGTCTTGGCTGCTTTCCAGCTTTGGCTTATAAAGATAAGGATACCCTGGCAGACACAAGACTAGCTTTAAGGATCATAAGGTCTTAACACTTCTGACCTAGTTATGGAGGCCCTCTATCTTGTGAATCAGGAGTCAATTCCTACTTCCCACCTGTGAATCATTGCATGAGTAAAGTGGGACAACATCTGATGTTATTATGGAATGTAACTTTCTTTCAAATCAGTATTTTTCTAAGAGGCAGGTGGGAGTTGTAAATATGTACCTCTACAACAGTGAAAAAACAAAGTTTGTAGGATATCTTAAGAAAATAATTAAGCAAGAGAAAAAGCTAAAGGACACTATTCCTTGACCTTTGAGAAAGGGAACAGAACTTTGATAAACACTGTTCCAGGCTGTCAACCTTCTCCATATTCAATACTATCAGAAATCAAATTCAGATCTGGTGTAGTCCAATGCGATTTTATTCTTACTTTCAGAGTTACTCCTTTCAACAGCTGTGCTTTTGATCCACTAGGAAAGAATGCATCAATTAACTGAAACAGCCACTGTCTTTTCTTTAGCCTCACTAGGGCTTTTTTATGCTAAGTTATTTACTTTTTAACAAGACAAGTGTACACTTCTGTGCCCATTCCCTGTTTGTTTATTTTCAATGGAAGCAGATGCACATTAGAATCACAGTTTGGGGTAATATGCTGGCTTGTGCCAAATTATAGGGATTTCTCCAGTGCTTTGTACAACACTCCTTCAATGCAAAAATGGCTGATTGCTACCTGTTGTCTTACCAACCATCAGAGTAATTATTACAGTAATGCATATTGCTACCTTGATAGTGTTTGGAATGGATTTTATATCCATTTATATCCAAGTATTTTTCGCCCAATAGCAAAGTAAGCTAGGTAGCAATAAGCTGCAGCCCTCAATCAATATAGTATCTAGCAACAGAGTGCAAAAAAAAAAGAAAAAAATGCAGATCATACACTGACAAATGGCAATGAATATGTTCAACATAAAGAAAAAGAATAAATTAGCACTTCTCTTCTCCTCTGCCTCAGTGTCCTAGAAAACTGTATATAGATGATAGCATTACATACTACTGATTTGTTGCAGCTGCTTCTCTGTGTTTTCTGTCAGTAGAGCTAGTCCAATTTTGTGCTCTATTTTCATTTCTCTTTTGTACAGCTCCAAAACCCAACATTACACTCTTTAACATTTCTGTCAAATGTCTACACTTTTCAAAAAAATTACAGTAATTCTAAATTTATAATTCATCTTTAATGAAAAGAAAAGCAGTGTACTATGGCAATATAAAATTGCCTTTTCTTGTTAAGCTATTCAGGTGTCGGTGCAATTGTTACCACTAGGACTGCAATCATTACAGATCATGGTTGATATGTTAAAGGATGGTAGAAATGTAACTATAGTTAAGGGATTTTCTTCATTTTCAGATTAAAAACACTTTAAAATATGCATTAAAATAGTTCCTTAGTTTCAGGTTTCTTTAGCAGAAGTTCTTTGGAGACTTAGAGATTTAGATTTGACTGGGTCAGTGGGCACCCATATGCTCTGAGGCTTCCCTCTGCATTTTAAAGCATTCTGTATTTAAAACATCTGGTTTTGAAAAATTTATCTAAGAATTGTAACAAAATCTGGGAATTTTTCACCTTTCCTCTCGCAGTCTTATAAGAAAAATCAGAAAGAAATTAATATTCATGCTGCAAAACTGCATTTCAGATACATGGAAATAAATTGCTTGTTTTAGCTTTTTTTTGGCATAAGGCTGAGACTGTTTTTTGTTGTCAGTAGCGTTTTTAATTACTGTATTTTTACAGATCACGACATTGGTATGCTTTGATATTTGAATGCCAAAACAAGATAGTCTTTAATAAAATTGCAGGTTATGGAAAGCACATAGAAACTTTTCTTATAACCCGTTAAAATAGACACCTCAGTTACTAAGACTTGTCTAGGTTTAAATGCAGGCTTTATGAAAAGGTTCTATCTAATCTCTCTATTTAACATTCAAATGGATATGACACAGATTATTCTATCAGATGGCACTCATAGAACAGTAAGAACGTGCTGTGTTTTGCACGGTAGCATATTTCAAAGGTTATCTGCAAGATTTTTTTTAATTTTAATTTTCTTCATCTCTTCTCTGTCTTTCCCCCACTGTTGTTGCAGGAAAAAACCTTAAAATCTACAAGTAAAATTTGAGGAAAATATGAGTCAAAGATAAAGAAATGATAGGAGTCTTTGCATCCCTTGCTATACAAAGGAAAGAGAAAACAAAACAGAGAGAAAAATACTTTGTTGTTGTTGGGGTTTTTTGGGGGTTTTGTTTTGGTTTTTTTTTGTTTGGGTTTTTGTTGTTGTTGTTTTTTTTTTTAAGTGGTGTTTTTATTTACATTTTGGTGAGACTAGCAGAAATATGATCCTTCTCATTGTCACCTGCAGTTACTATGAATTCTGTTTCTTGGAGGCTATCCTGGTTAGAGTGGGGAGTCTTTTCAATAGGTTGAGGAGATAGATACTGCTGAATAGATTCAGCATTGATGTGATTTTTGAGGGATTAACGCTAGTGGTAGAAAACCAGGCAACATTTAGAACTTAGACTTTACATTTTGGCTTCATTCTGCTTCAGCTTAAGAAGTGGTCAGGTAACAATGACAGGCTAGGACTGCCACCATCAAATCTATTGTCATCAGCCGTGTGTTTAGGCTGGAGTTTATTCTTGCTTAATTATTTTTTTTTAAGCATCTTGTCTGGTTGATCCTGTATGTATTTCTTTCTATATTTGGATTATTATTCGTACTGATGCTTTTAGGGTTTTTCTTCTAGAGCATTTAGATAACTGAGCTTTATTCCCACTGATTCTAAATTTGTATTTATGATTTGGCTCAGCTGACCTAAACTCTTCTAGAATTCATGAGAGCTTGGGAAAATCACTTATCAGCTTCACATGGCAGAAAGTTTTGTATCAGTGTAGACTCTGATACATGGTAGTACATGATTTAAATATATAATGCATCTATTAGGAAGCCAGTAGTAACGTCATCTTCTGCATCATAGTGCTATGCTGCTTTTCTAAATCAACTAAAAATGAGAAAAGGCAAAGAAATAAAAAATTGTCATTCTATTCCAATAAACGTGCTTCTTAAAATGCAAACCAATGCTATTAAACTTGACAATATCTTTCCACAGCTGACCTCCACAAACTTAGGTGCATGGTATGATAGAACAATTCAGCTTCTCTCTTTATGATGCTAAGATATGGAGTAAATTAATAATTGAAAACACATTTGTACATTTACTTTCACTGTTCGGAGTGGAAAGTAACATATGGACAGGAAAAGGTGATTAGCCTTGCTCTGCAATGGATGTGCTTTGCTTTTCAGTTCCTTGTGATGTAAAGAATGCAGACTTAGACAATTAGATGTCATTGCACTCTCATGTGTTGCTGAAGCCTGTAGAAAAATTATTCCTCTATGTGAAATTTTGGCTGCTGTTTCTTTTATATTTTTTCTTCATAATATGGGTATTTATCATTTTAGTAGTGTAAATACATTCATTTTCTCAGGTATTCATCTTAAATAGCAATAGACAGAATTGCAGAATTAACCAGGTTGGAAAACACCTTCAAGATGATCTAGTCCAATGTATCACCCAACACCATCTAATCAACTAAACCATGGCACTAAGTGTCTCATCCAGTCTGATTTTAAATACTTCCAGGGATGTTGACTCTACCACCTCCCTGGACAGCCCATTCCAATGGCCAATCACTCTTTCTGTGAAGAATTTCTTCCTAACATCCAGCATATATGACTCTAGAAAAAAATAATTTAGAAAAATTACTCAGTAACCAAGAAAAATTATCAAATGTGTCTATGCTTCTCTCTGCATTAAAGAAAATAACTTCTTTTTGGTGTCAATTGAAACATCAAAAGAAAGAACAAAATGCTATGATGTGGCAAGAGAAAGCAACAATCATACTTCTGGGCATTTCAAAGCACTGACAATGAATTTCAATAGCTGTATAGCTAGACTTGCACTTTGAACACGGACATAATGCAATTCTGTAATTGTCTTTGGTTTGTCCTCTTTGCTCCAAAGCAGACACAGCTTATCAAAGCTTGAAGTTATGTATTTAACCAACCAAGGAACTGTGTGTGATATCCTAATTTACTGTTGTTGGTGTGATGTCAGTATAAAATAATATAAACACAGAGAAGGAAATTCAGGACCTAGAATTTGGAGAAGATCTTAAAACGTGTCAGCTTTTAAACGGTCCTCAAGTCTTCAGCAGATTCGTTATGTATATTACATTTATGTTCTAAATGTTTGGGTCAGGATGGTGGGAGCATACATCAGTAGAGATTAGGCTAGTTAAGATGAAACAGACCTTTACAGTTCCTGCTACCGCCTCCATGGTTTCTCAGGAAGGGACTGAAATTGTGCATGGTTTCCTCATGTGTGGTTCACAGCAGGATCATAATTCTGGTTATAGTGATGGGAAATGGGACAGTGACTGCCAAAGAGGTAGCCCCCTTCTGCTTTGAAGCAGCCTGATGTGTAATATTTAGTCTATTTAGAGTTGTCCCTGTGGTCTGTACTAATGGCATGATCTCCCAGGAGGTCATTATTTGATGATTGCATCCCATCATGGATTGTTCTTGGTGACCTCAGCCCTGTCAGAAAATATTATTTTGTAACACCTGCTACATCCTCATCTCCCGTTGGACATTTAGTTCCTCTTTTGGCGTGATGCCTTGCTACATTTTCCACAGTCTGTTCTCCTCTGTTACAAAGCCAGTTTAGTTTCCTGTGGTATATCTGTACAGGGCTACCTCTCCTATCCACACTGTCTTTCTTATCTTTTCTGTATCACTGCTATCTGATGTGGTGTCATCTTTGCTGCTAGCATATAAATTGCATTGTTGATTCTTTATGGTTTCCTGCACTCTGAATTGAGTTACAGCTTTTACAAGCATGTGATCTGGCTTTAAGAGAAGACTGACAACTTGTCATTCCTGAAATCTGTGTCTGTCTTCTCTTGTATTAATTCTTCTTACAAGATTCAGTATTTCGGAGTTCAGCAAGAGTATAAGCTACTGTATTAACATCTTCTACTGGTACTTCTTCATTACATCTGTCAATATATTGCCAAAGGGACTTGCTCTTATGTAGTTCCCATTCCCACCCTATTTTTCTCATTTCTGCTTTTTTTCCTCTCTGTTTCTCTGTTATTGCTATGGGAACTGCCTATTTGCATTTTATTCTGTTGGGCAAGTTGTTATATTTGTTTCAAAATATAGCTGAGATGAAAATTGCCATTTTCGAAAAAGGATTTTAAGCCTAGTGTATTTATATTTTTTACATACACCATGTATTTCTAACAAAGTCACAGGGCTTTATTTGCATATGGCTTGTATTAAGCTTTCCAAGCCTCCTGGTGGCTTTCCCAGTATTCTGTTAAAATCATATTCTTTATTATTTCATAACTGGAAAGATATTTGAAATATATTGAAATATTAAAAATGTGTTAAGATAAGATATGCTTTATTTTACAGTCCCGTTCTAGCTATTCTCAACTTTCTTTATCTGTATTTTTGAAGGATTAGTCCTTCTTATCTGCTGAGGTGAATTACTTTTATAACATACTGAAAGTGTGGAAAATGATAGTTAGATGCTATTCCTTTGTCTGAAAAGCTACGTAAAGAAGGCTTCATTTTAAAGACTTTTAGGCTTCTGAGATGTAAGAAGAAACAGAATTTTTAAAAGAGAAAACATCTAAAGGCTAATTTTTGTCTGAAACTTAAAGCAAAAAGCAGTCTTAAGAAAAGCATCTTAGATGAACAGTGCACCTTAAATTGCAAATTGAGAACTCATGTTACAAAGCCCTTTCCTTTTCAGAACTGTATGCAGAAATTACTGTGAACTTTTATGCGGGTTTCCCTTTTTCAGGGCTTTTTGAAGTTCCCCTTTAACTGACTGTTCTGCATCCTGATTGAGGTTCGCACATTTATATCCAAAGAAAATCACATCATGGCTAAAAGTAAATGACATTACTTCAGAAGACTACTGCCTCTTACAGAAATCATTTTTCCAATCTCCTTTTGATCTTCAGAAAAAAAAATAATAAAAAAAATTCTTTAAACCAGAAAAAGCTTTAAGCTTTCAGCCCTTACTATAACCTGCAAAAAGAGCCCTTTATAATAAATTAATTACCTTTTCAGTTCATGAATTCATTTAGAACTCGATACACAGAATCACAATGCTACCTATAAGTGGTAGCTTGAACAAGGACAGGTTAATTTTTGCTTCTGAATCGTTTAAACCAAATCACTGTTTTTCAGTGACCCTGGAGTGGAAAGGTATGAACTACTTGACCCAGCTATCGAGAGCCATGATGTATGACTTTATTCTGAATCTACTTGAGAAACCAGAGATTTGGTTCTCTCCAAAATTAAATTGCTGGCAAGCTGCAGTTAAAGGATTGGAAGGAGGGATTTGGGTGGGATAATTTCTCTTGTTTAGTGTTTTACTATTTTTTTTTCCTCAATAGAAAATATCTGGCTGATCTTCATGGCAAATTAGAGTTCTGGCCTGTGAAGAGGGGTCAGACAGTGTATGCAGTAGAAGTCATGTTTTGCCTTTTGGGTTTTGTTTTCTCTTAATGATCTAATTGGCAGAATCTATCACACAGTGATCCTCAAAAGGGTCTTGTTGTTTTACTACTGTGAATTGAATTAAGGGCCAGTGTCTGGAAACTGTATTGTGTCCATACAATTTCCACCAAGGCAATTCAAAACCAGATGATATTTCCTTTCTTTTTCTAGGAAAGTGCAAAATCCATCTCTGAGCCCAAGCTTCCCACTGCACTGGACTTTTAAATAAAATGACACTAGCTATGAAACTTTCGTCTTGCCAGCCAGCAAAAAAAGAGGAGAAATATCTTTTTTAATATTAGTTCTTGGAGAAGGCAGTTAGATACTTTTGTGATGAGCATCCATCTAAACACAAAGATAAATTGTAAGGGTCAGCCGAGGTTGGCTGAAGTTATTTTAAGCTGGTTTCTCATTTGAGAAGCTGCATTTCAGTTGAGTGGTCTGATTCAGTTGAACTGGAGGAAAAAAACCCAAACCAAACATTTTCTTTTAAGAATAGGCCCCTGTGTCCATCTACCTCTGGCAAGTACTGCCTCAATTTCATTTGTTACCTTCAGCAGTTTATCTTTGAAAATTGTCTTTGAGACAGAGATGCAGGTATTCACCCTGAGATGAGTGTCTCCCACTTGTACAGTGGGAAGTTTTGGTTTCATCCAAATCAGTTATCTTTTGTGGCCAAAAGTCTGTCTGTTCTTTACTCAATATTATACTTTCTATGAATAGGAAATGAGACTCTTAAAGATTGTGGGGTTTTCCCCACACTATTCATTGCCTCCTTATTTGAATAGTTTCTGTGGTTCTTTTTGAGTGTTTATTATATACAGTGGATACTGAACTAGTTAAACAAAAAGTACTACAATTTTTTACATGTCCTGTAAAATTGTATTTGAAATGGATGAACAAACACCGCCCCCCCCCCCAAAAAATCTCACCAAAAAGGGGCATTTTCCTTATCATTTTGCCACAGCCTCATCATTGCTAGCAGTCTTAGAAAGAGTACATTAGATAGAAGTCATAATGACATAAATGATCATATTTATGATCCCCATTGTGTCTCTTCAATTGATCATTGGGAATTTCTCTATATTGTTAAATTTTTATTGTGTTCTCTGAGAAACAATGAGTTTGGAAATAAGCATGATGTGTTTAAAAAGAATAATTAAAAGTAATAATAAACCACGAATAACACACAAGAGAACCATACATGAGAATAAAATTAAATAGGCTGTAGTCCGTTGCATTGTACTTTAAAATCTAATTCCCTGGAATGCCATAGGAAGTAAAGCAGATAGCCTTCCACCATCACCTTTGCTCAGTGCTATTAACACTGAAGGAGGCTGCAAAACAGCTCATTAGGTACAGACAGATGTTTTCTGCTCCAGACCAGTAGCAGGTATTGCCTGGTGCAAGGACTATATGCACAGATCTGTGACCTGCAAAATATATGTACTTATAATACCATATTTTACACAGTATCCTCTCCCTGATAGTACTTTCTGCTCATCCTTTCATGGGTATTGGAAGGTTAGGGGGATTTGTTTCCTTTTCAGATTGCAAACAAAGCTTTTTAAATGTGTCTATGTATTATATGGAAAGAGAATACAATATCTGATAGGCTGACAGCATTTTAATATCTTTGGTGGTTTGGGTTTTTTTTCAACTACCACTACTACTTTACTGGAGTTAAGTGCTTGATTTAAAAACACTAGCATAGGTAGAACTCAATTGAGTTTAGATCTGAAATTTGATTTTCCCCTTCTGTGGTCTAAATCTTGCTTCTTAGAGGCCGGATCTTTAGAAGAATTAGATTTTGAATCTGTTGTTCAGCACTGATTCCCTTGGATTTTTAGGATATTTCTACACAGGTCTGTCCTTGAAAGGGAAAAATAATTTTCATATAAAAGAATTAGCCATTTATTAAGAGAATGTTTGTTTTGCATATTTCAGAGACAGTACTGCTGTTCAGAGCAAGCAGTTGTAATGAAAGATACTCTGTATACATCTCTGTTTAAATTGATGCTTTCCATACATAGGTGTTTGGCCAAAGTCAGGTTTTCTTTGGCTGCCTTTAAGACATCGAAGGATAGAAATCCAGCAGCATGAGCTTAGCCCCATCATCTTTGTAACTCTCCTGCCAGTAATTGTTGATTGCTATTGGATTGTTCCTTAGTCACCTCTTCACCTGACTAAACAAGCCCAGCTTCTTCAACATTTATTATTCTAGAGTGCTACTTGACACTCTCAGGTTTCTCCACATACCCAAAGGTGGATCCAAAGGGAAGCTGTGTGAGTGGAGGGAGTGACCACTCCCTTTTGATCTGTTTTCCACATTCCTCCAAATGCTCCTCAGTCTGTGGTTTATCTTCATTGCAGGGAGAGTTGGCTCATATTCGTTCCTACAGCCACTTAATTGCCAGGTCGTTTTTGGAAAGGTCAATATTCATTTTCCCAGCCTCTACTGATGTGTGGGAGGATTCTGCCTCACAGCAGAACTTTCTGCTGCTGCTTACTGAACCTGATGAGATTTTTGTTGACCCAGCCTTTAAACTTCTCAGGGTCTCTGTGACAAGGCTCTGCCTGACCAATTTAAAGCAGAATGACAAGAAAAACAACAACAATAACAAAACCCAAACCAAACAAAAAAACCTAAGCAAGCATAGATAAAATGCTGTAGAAGGAAGGCCATAGAGAGCTAAGACATTGCTTGATAGGTGCTGCCTCTGAGAATGAACTAGGTAGTTTTTACATGTCTCGCCTGAGGTGAGAAGGGAATGAGATTTTTCTTGCTCTGGTATGGTATTTGCCAGTGGGATTTGCCAGTATTTTCCGACTGACTTGGATGGAGAGTTTGCAGAGCAGAACTGAGGCTATATAGAACATTGAATTGCTTATTGTTTCCCATGTATCTTATCTTAGCCCTCTCTCTATGTCATCAGAATATTTAGTTGGTTTAGCAGTCTATATAGCCTACAGGGCTCTACTGTAAGAAACCTGCCAGAGAAGCTGTAGCAGAACATACATTAACTACTGCAAAGGCCATACAGAAAGCTCCTGTAGGCTCCTCAAAGATGTGGATAGCTGATGCAACTGTGTCTGTGTACTAATAGTCTTGTGCAATCTAGCACCTGAGATGATTTAGCATGTGAAAGAATGTGTCTGCAGCAGAGAGCAGTAACAAACTTTTCCAGTTGATAATGCAGCAGAGATAAGGTGCTATCTTCAGGGCACCATCTGATGCATAAGCAAAAGAAGATGTGGAAATTCCCTATGGATTAACAAACATGCCCCATTCTGATTTACAAAGGCTGTCAACATAAGACAGAAAAGACCCTGACATGTGGCAAGGTATAGGAGGAAGGTTATGCTGGTTAATTCTGAATTCTCTTTCAAATCAATCCTGTTTTTCCAAAATGTAGACTGAAACAAAGTGCCCAAGTCATGGACCCCATGACCACCTGCTCCTTGATCTTTTTGTAGGCTCAGTGATTGAGATGTGGATGCTGCTCTTTGCTGTGTCTGTCACAGATGCTTCTGCCACATGCTGGAAGCTGGGTGAGAACTCAGGAGGCAGGAATAACATCACCCTTCCTCCCAGTGGGATCTCCATCATCCCCCTTAGAGGAATATGCTGTAAAACTGAAAACAAACCTAACCTACTCTTGCTTAGCAGCCTCTCATTTTCACTGGTGATGTTGCAAGTGTTACCTACATCACTGGGTAAAATTCATGTTCTTTGCCTGTTTTATGATAAGGAAAGAGAATATGGGTACATGTATCTATGTACAATTTCAATAGGTGTTGGCACAAAGAATGGACAGAAAGTCAAGAAGAACTTAGATTACTTACTTTTTTTGTCAACTGAATATTCAATTTCCTCTGTTTTGCAGCAGCTTTCTTCAGAATATTCCTGCAACCTTCAGTAATTAATATTGAGACTATATCACCTGATAGTTTGATTTGCTGCAAAAGATAAGTAACACTCGACTCTGTTTTAATTGAATGATTTGAAATGGAAAACAGCCTCTAAACCAAAGCTATGTATTTTAAACAAAACATAATATTTTAAATAACAAATACTCAATTATTTTAAATTTAATTTATCAATCCTGTCCAAATTAGTTCTATTTTAGATGTGCTTTTACTAATGGAAATATTAGGGCAAGAGTAATTTCATGAAACATATTTACTTTTTAATAAATGATTGGAATTAAAAAACTTAATCTTTTACAGAGAATTGCAGATAGAGTCAGTGCCTGTATTTATATGCTAATGACTCTAAAGGAAGAAAGCAGAATTAACATATAATGCTTAATTAACACCAAAAAAAAAAAAAGTAATAATCCTATAACTTGGAAGTAAAGCACAAACCATTTCTGGTGCATAATAAAGGTTTTAATTATGTACTTTCAATGTAGCAATTCTTAAATAATGTTTCTGGCACTGGCAATAACATAGAAGAAAAAGGTCCCAGTGAAAACTATTGAAATAAATGAATCCTGTTCAGTTATAATTTTGGAAAGCTCATTCCTTATGGTCTAGTTTGTGCATTTACACCATTGAGTAGAAGTTTTTATTGTCAAGTGTTTCCTGTGAGAGTATTTAATTCTGCAAGGTGCCTGCCATGTCTTTCTCTTTAAAAAAGGCAATCTGGAATCAACCAAGTGTTGATATTAGGTTCTAGGGAAGCAGGATTAGATTTAAGGTGTTTTTCTATGTACTTATATACGTTGTTGTTCCCATTTGTACTATTTTAGTGGTCCAGAACAACAGTGGTGCTTCAAGCTGTTAGTGTGGTATCTCTACAGGCAAATTGTCTTGGCAGAGCACTCACCAAGCAACTTTGCTTTCAGATTAAAACTCAAGTCACTTCAATTCTACACTCTTCCAGTTATTAACTGTGGTCTATGTGGCTGACCCAAAAAGGAATGATGTCTATTCTGATTCAGATGGAAATTAATCTCAGAGAAACTGAAGAAGTCTGCTATTTCTTTGCAGAAATTGTATGTGATGGCTTTACTAATTTTCACATTTAAAAGACCTAATTAGAAAAAGCTTGATCTTATGAAGTAACAAATATTCTTTGTGGGTTTTTTGGCTGGTTGCTAATTTTTGTTTTTCTTTAGACAGAGAAACTTCAGAGCCTCACCAGAGTTGTGGGTTTTTTTTCTTTTCTTTTTTTTCCAATAAGTTTGTTTCACAAAAAAGTGTTTTCCCACCTCTGTAGCAAAAATCAATATATGGTATAAAGAAATAAAGAAACACCAAATGGTCTGCACACATCTGTCTCTCTCAGTCTTTGAACTCTGCTATTCACAAAAGAAGCCTGACTACTGAGTTTTCCTGTGGAGCACTGTAAATATTGCACAAACACACTGATGTCAGGATTAAATAACAAAAACTTTAAAAATTTAAACTGCCAGGCTCTGCAGATGCAGGACTGATATCTTATACTAGAAAACAATTCAAAGGAAAACAAAGTAGTAGCTGACTCAGTGTGTGTGTGTTCAACCTTTGCTCCACGGATTGTATAATTGATCTTGAAGATGATTTTACATCTAGAGAAATGTTTTGGTGAACTGCAGCTTTCTTCTGGTTGTCAGCACTCAGTGCTGAAAAGTATTTTTTCACGTTTTTCTACATCCAGTCCGCTGCTAGGGTGTTTGTATTCAAGTGTTAGAACGCTCTTTAGTCTGCCTTTTCATAGCAGCTAACAATCACTGCCTTTGCAAGAAGCTGCAGATAAATGTGCTGTACTTGCTGAGAGTAAAATCTGCTTTCATAGGATACCACTTTCTTAACCCCACATTGAAAATGCAAATGAGATGCCAACTGAGCGATATCAACTGTACTACTTGTGTGTCCTACCAAAAAGAAAAGTTCAAGCTGTCTTGTAAAAGAGAACTCAACTTTATAAATTTGTGGTGGGATTTTTGTACAAACAAAAAATGTCGTTTATTAGTAGATCAGCTACAAACATTGTTTGGAAAATACTGCTTTTGTCACTGCTTTCTCTGGACTCTCCTCCCATTCTTCCCTTCACTTACACCCGTTGTGCTGGTGAAAGATTTTCCTCTGAGGTTTCCTACTCCTTGTGCTCTCTTCTGCTTATGTAAGCTTCTTGCTCTGTTCATCTTCTGCACTAATCTGAACTGAAGCTTTTTTGTCAGATGGTCTTCAACTACCTAAGCCTTTAATGTAAGCATTAGAAATAATTTCAATGTTTATTTTATGCATTTTAATATTTCACAATTGTTGATTCTTTTACAGGGTCAAATTCAAAGACCATCTGAAGGCTTTCACAGAATTACAGAATGGTGGGGTTTGGAATGGACCTCTGGAGATCTAGTCCAACCCACTGCTAATGCAGGTATGCTTAGAGCAGGTTGCATAGGAATGTATTGTCCAGGCAGGTTTTGAAAGTCTCATGAGAAGGAGACTCCACAGCCTCTTTGGGCAGCTGTTTTAGAGCTTCATCACCCGAAGAGAAGTTTTTCCTTAAGTTCAAGTGAAATCTCCTGTGTTATAGTTCCTACCTGGTACCCTTTCTCCTATCGCTGGCCACCACTGAGAAGAGCCCAGCCCCATCTTCACAGCCTCCGCCCTTGAGATATGTATATACATTTGCAAGATCTCCCCTCAGTCTTCTGTTTTCTAGTTGCTATCAGCTCAAATTAAGTATCTAAATATTGTCTGAACAGCATCATGGTTACAAGATGTGTTTGGAAATTAGTCCACAATTTCTTTCAATAGAACAGGCATTGTATATAATATAAGATCCTTTCCTACACCTCACTATTTTAGTACTTTAAAGAAACATTAGCTTAAACGCATGTTTAAATACAGGGTTTACAAGAAGCATCTGATCAGAGAGATGGAAGTTGAACAGGAGTGTGGGCTTGAAAACAGCTACTGAAAGATAGTGAGAGCTACTTGCATAGAAAGAAAACCTTTGAAATGAATAGAGAGAAGCCTGATTTATAATGTGGGCTAAACTAGAAGTAGTTATGCTAGGAAATGTTTGAAATAATCAGGTTTTGGACAAAAACGAGAATTAGCATTTTCTTTTGGTAGAGGTCCCATGCAGCTACCTTCAGTTCAGGTTCACCATACAGACAGAAAGTTCCTTGCCATTCAGAGCGGTAATACCAGCTTTGCAGTGAAGGGCTGGTTAAGCTTGAAAAAGTAGTAATATAGTTGTGACCCTTTAAAGACTGGTTTTTCTGTATGAATAGTATCATTTACAGTTGTACCAACTGGGATGAAAATTATGAAGCTAATGAATCATTTGTGTTCAGGACCCATACTGAGTACTAATTGGGATCAAGAATAAATTTCACCACCAAAAGCTGTAGTACTGAGAAGTGAGCAACTTTCTGGATAAGGGGTTCATGCCTTTTAGTCTAGGAACCAAAGGTAGCTATTAGTGGAGATTATATGGAAGGTTATGTGATTGCTTGTGTAGATAATCAGAGGAGGAATCAGCCCACTGGTTGCCCCCACAGGGACGTTTTCTGATTGTGACTACAGAGGGATTTTGCAGATGGACCAATGCTTTCTCTGCCTGTGCTGAACAGACTGGGCACAAGATTTGACTGTTCCAGAGAGCGAACAACTTGGGACTAACTATAGGAGACTACAAAGATAGACTCGTAATCCTCTAGCTAAGCATCAAGCCATGCTACATTATGCCTTTTAAGAAACAAAAGGGAAAATTTAGTTTTCTTTTAAACATTTCAGGTAGGAGAGAATCCAGAACATCACTTACCAAGTTTCCTCACAGGTTAATAATTCTTACCATTTAAAACATACCTTATTTCTGATTTGCATTTCTTGAGCTTTAACTTCCAATCAAGTCATATGGTTGTGTCTTAGCCTGCTATGTGGAAAAGCCCTCTGGTGTAAGATATCCTCTTTCCATGTCTGTACTTATAGATCCCTTAAGCTTGACTTTGATGAGCTAAATAGATTGAACCTCTTAAATCTCTTTCTGTAAGGCAGATTTTCCAGCCTTGAAATCATTCTTGCAGTTTGTTATTTCCTCAAATTTTGCAACATCATTTTAAGTGTGTGGAGAACAGATTTGGATATATTATTCCAGTAAACATCTTAAATAATACCATCACTTTACTTTTTTAGCCAGATATCCACCTGTAAAACACTGCTAATGACCGTATTAACTCTTCCAGATAGACCACCTCTTAAGAAGTCAGTCTGAAATAGATATTGGGAAAGATTCCTATTCTTTTTTTGAGAATCACTACTACAATAGTGCTGTAACCATGACTTATATATATATATATCTATCTCTGTGTGTGTGTATGACACTTAGATCAGACAAATTTTAAATGTATGGTGCTTCACAAGCTCTGGAATATAATAGCAGTTCACTGCCTTATTGAAGCAATAATATAAATAACTTCTAGAATAATTTTTTGTTGGATCTTTTTAGTTATTTACCATAGTACCTTTAATTGGAAAACCTTACAAATAGTTCAGGCTTTCCTGGAATGGGTGGCACAGAAAATGCATATGACTGGCAGATTGTTGTTCAGGCTGTTATTTGGATGGGGACCATTTTGTAGTACCTGATTATTGTCTGCTGTCTAAATCCACACAGCTTGTTTCAGGCATAATCAGAATATCTGAGAGAGAGAATGAAAATCTCACTGATCTCTATACCTTTTACAGAATTTGTAAATCAGTCTTTCAGCACAAGTTATTGGGTTGTTTGGGTTTTTGGGAGGTTTTGGTATAAAATTGTGTATATTCAAGCTCTTTTGGAAGAGTAGCAAGTTCAATCTGTATAAACTACTTCAGTGCCACATGGCTTAATGGTTTGCTTTCTACTGTCTAGTTCTAAGAGAATATCCTTGATTCCCTAGCAAATCACTCCCAGTCTCCTTAACACGGAACTGGAGCAGAGGTTCATGAGTTCTAAGAACATAACAGAGTACATCTTCTCACACACATAATGTGGAGTTTTCCCAGGAAATAACTCAGAGGTAACTACTTAGAAGTGCCAAGTTACACTGAACCTTAACAAGCCAAGCATGAAAAAAAGAAACAAACAAAAAGCCTCCTTAGTTTTAAAATGTTCATATGTATTTGTCTTACAACACATAAGGATTTTAATGCATTTGTATTCTGGTGTTTATTAAGAATATCTTACTGAAAGTTTTTTTTACTAGAAATACACTTCAAACTAGACTGAGTAAATTCCAGCAAGCTAGCTTAGGTAGAGGATGATTTAACTTTAACTTCAGTCAAACTACTGCTGAAGCTGACAGCTGAATTAAGGATATCTGAGTCAACAGCAATTCTTTTAAGGTCACGTGGGTCCAGAGGGACTTGGTCCAGGAGGCACAAAACCAAATAGCTGCAGATCAAACAAGTTATAAGCTCCACTGGGTAAGACTCAGACATGATAGCTCAGGTTCAAGGAATTTATGTACTAATAGAGATTAGGAATGAACAGCTCAAATATTTCCTTTGAACTTTTTTTCCTTTTTTTCCCTTTCTTTTTATTTTTCCTGACAGAGGAGAAATGTAAAGTGAGCATTTAAAAGTACAAAGTACAAAATGTTTTCTGACCACAATATGGTCAAATGTTCAGAGGTTTGGCTCTCTGAAAGTTAGCATTGTTCTTCTAATCATAAAAGCTCCTAATCAATTTAAAAATAATGATACTGACTTTGATATGCCATACCTACTCTTCTCTGTAATTTTGCTCACAAGAAATCAAGCAAAACTAAAACTGAAGTAGGCTGTTCAACCTGAGCCCTTTCATAAGCTTTGTCCTATATGCAGTTTTCACAAAGCATGCTCACACTATATCTGTTTCACAGAATCCTTGAGTTGTGCAGAGTGAAAAAGGGAACTGAGCAGCTCAGTACCTTGGTGCTACTGACATATCAGCAGGGTGATGGAGTGGTTGTGACAGAAGAGTCAATTTCTTACCTTTTTTCCTAATTCCTAAAATTTAGAAGGTCTCAACTTTATCATGTCTTCTAGTTCAACCAAGCTCTGATTTTAAGCCCTGAAGCTCTAGGGCTGTGACACATAAAAGCTATAGTTTCATCTGCTATTTAAATTCCTTTCTTCTCTATGTATGCTCAGCCCTCCCCTAAACCCATTTATGTTTTCAGACTTGCTAGCAACATTTAGAATTACTGTCTTCCAACTACATGGTTGAATACAGCAGGATCTGAATGAGAACAGGAATCCTGATTCATCTATTTTTTTATGCAAAGGATTTTGCTATTAAACATAGCTTATAATATGCCATGCCATTCTCCTCAGTGTCTTGCCCCTGTGGATTTGCCAGTCATTGCCAAACTAAATCTGTGCCAGGGTTAATGGTCAGACTCCTCCTAATTTAGCAATTGCATTAAGAACTCCAGATACTGAAAAAAAAAAAAAAAAGTTCATCAGACCTTTTTTTTCCCTCCTTCCTAGATAAAAAACTTTGTCACAGCTCAGCAGTCACAGAGACATTGCTTTGCCTGCCTGCTTGATTTGTGTTCTATTTATAAATAGATTTATCCCTGCAAGGAGGTTCATTTAGGAGAGAGATCAACTCTAACCAATATCAGGAACTGAACAGATTGGAGAAACAAAGTTTTGGAAGGAATTTGAAATAAATCAAATTAACTATGTAGCTTTCATTTGTTTTTCATTATTCCAGAGTAAGTTAGCACTCTGGATATTTTTTTTAAAGGAACAGTCAGTGGAATCCTGATTGTCCAAGCATCCAGAGTCAGAGTCATTCTTTCTGATGAACTTTCATCATCTTTACTCCCCTGACTGTTGCCTTGCTATTTCTCGTGCTTCCATGATTTATATTATCCCAAAATATTTGCATTAGCCTAACAGTTGAAATAATCGGTATTGTAAGAATAAAAGGATGCTCAGCTAGAATCAGTAATTGATTTGAGGCTTATTTTTAATATTCTCCCTTGATCTCTAGGTCTTTTAGAACTTGAATTTGGGAGGACGTATCATCCCACGGGTGAGATTTCACCTGATGCCGTTTCTAGAAGCATGTGCACCTAATTTCTGATTCTCATCTACCATCTCTCTAATAATTCTTTTCCTTCAGAGAAGGAGATAACATATCGATGTGTCTAGAGATGCTGGTACATATCTGACCTTTATGTCTTCTGGTAAACATTTAGAATTTAAATTGCTTGGCTGGTGGAATGTTTCAACCTTTCCTCTTGAGGGCCAATCTTCTGTGTTTGTGAGGCCCATTAAAAGTAAGACATGGTCACATCCCAGCAGAAGAGCTAGTGTAATGAACCATTACTTAAACTAGCATACATAAGATGAATAAATAGCACTCTGGAAAATATTACATAAGATAAATCTACCCAGATAAAATACAACTCTACTCTGTGGTGTTTTCTAGAAAATAGGCAAATCAACCTCCTTTATTCAACGTTTCTGGCTACTTTTGTGGGAGTTCCACAGGAAGTAAGTAGATGTCAGGTAAAGCTTAGAACACAAACTCAGTTTCAAACTTGGAGTGACTTTAATATATATATATACACCATATATTCAGATATAAATTTGGAATCCTCTAATAGTAATGTTTGAGAAAGGTGATGAGTGTACATTTCTTAAATTATTTAATATAAGATTATTTTAGCTTAAGATTTATCATAGAAAGTAAATGGGAAGTCATTGCCAGTAATATCTTTCACATTTTCTGTACTAATAGCCACTTTAGTAATCAGACACAGGGCTTCCCTAGATCTTACAAGGTAAAGCAGAAAGAAGTAAGGAATCTAAGAAAAAAATCTAAGAAAAAAATAGGACGAAATACAGATTTAAATCTATTAAATTCCTTTGTAAAATGAAGTATATCAGAAATTCTAAAATAAGATTTTTTTTTCTCCCCCCCCCTTTTATTTTCTTGACAAACATAAATTTTTTTTGCAATTTTGCATTAAATTTGTCCCCTAAACCAAATGAATTTCAGTGAATCATCCTTGACTGTTTTGTGTCTCTGGAAAGATGCCCAGTTAGATGTGAAATACTTTGAAATTATGGTAGGTTTTTGAACTGCATGTTTAGATACCCCCAAATCACTAGTGACTTATGAAAAATTTAAACTTCAGAGTCATATATGGAAAGCAAGAGGTCATGTAACTGAATGAGCATGCTTGTTGTGCAGCAAGCTTTTTATTCAGGCACCTTGTAAGAGAGGCCTAGGTAGCACTGCAGAACTTAGAAGAGAGGAGGAGAGTAGACTGGTACTGTAAGAACTACCACGCACAACATAATGCTACTGAAATATTCACCTTCTTGGGGAATTTTTATTTTCTGTTGTCTCATTATGCCCAAAATAATTTGTTTTATTTTTCTGAACAGCAAGCATTCCTGATGTTGCACATGCACTGCAGTTTTGAAAACTGTTTTTAGGATTTTACTTATGTACTAATCAAAGTGGTAGTATATCATGATGTATTAAGTACCACTCTTTGTTGGTCTCTTAGTCTCTTTCTACCTATATATAGTTGAATATATGGTTTGTATTTTTTTTAAGAAAGTGAAAATTAATGCCTATTGAGTTCAGATGGCTCTTTTGCCCTTATAAATGTGTTCCCCTTTCTTTAGAAGGCATAACAGCAGGATGACTACTTAAACACTGAACTGTTTAGCAGAGCTGGCACCAAAGTTGGATAATGCAGTATTAGGCAATGCTGTCACTATGCAATTAGAAAATGTTGACTTCATAGAAAGTGGCAGAATTAGAAAGAATAGATCCTTAGGAAATATACAGTAGTCTACTTTTTTTTCCACAGATGTAACTGTCTTCATTTACTGTGTCTGAGACCGTCTGATACATTCCATCAAAGGGAACTGGTGTAAAGCAGCAGGGTCACACCTGTTATGATGCACACAAATATAACAACAATTTTGCTTAATGAATTTAAGAGGACATGGACTATCTGATCCTGTCCTGAGATACAAGATGTACTGTTCCCTCAAAGTTAAATTGGTTTTAAAAGTAAGACCTTCATTGTAATGTTCAGCATTTAAGTTAAAATTCCAACAGAATATATGTGATTTAAACACTAGATTCCACCTGGCAATCAAAATCTCTTATGTCAACAGAACTCAGAATCATAGCTAATCCATCAGTCCTATGGTGGGTTATCCAACATTGTTCTGGAACTAGAACTATGCTTAATGTTTTTGCTAGCCTCATAAGGCATGAAAGGCAGAGAGGCTATCTCACTAACCTCTTTCTCCTGACATGTGTGTACATACCGGTGTTCTTGAGCATTTTGGTAGGGCATGTATGATTGTGCAGTCTGAAAAACAGGATGTCAAACAAGATAGACCACACACCTGATTTAGTGCAGCAATTCCTATGTTCCTACAGTTGCTAAGGGAAATAATAGTTATAACGTAATCCAGTACAATTACTGGCAGGAGACAATCCAAGAAATGGAATTTTAGAGTTCTGTTTAAAATGAAAAGCATGTGTTGAAAGCCATATTGATTATTTTAATTGAGTCTCCCATAGTAACATTGTTAAGCAGTATGACTCCTCTGTGTGTATAGTTTGGCTGGCAGGAGAGGAACAAAGACATTGATCTGCTATTAAGTAAATATACTAGAGAATATTTTGTTCTACCCATCTGAATAGGAAATGGAAGAATGCTTTAAAATAACATTTGCTACCATGCTTCATGATATCACCATAGTAACTAAGAGTTCAGTCTGAATGCTGTGCTTTTCTGCTTGTATTTTCACACAGAAAAGAGACATTAGCTGCTGGTCTTTAAATAAGAAAACTGATTATTAATTTTGTGCTTCGTAATGTATCATTAAGCAGAGCATATTTGCAAAATGATATGCATCAAAGAACGTAGTAATTTAGAATTAAAGAAAATTATGATTCAATGCACCATGAAAATGGTTTATATAAATCCACATTTTAAAAAATAAGAATATTTCACAGGCTTGAGAAGCCTAACTAAAATAAGCAGCCAGGTGTCTCAGAGGCTTTGACTAGGATGTGGAAGCAAACGTTTGGTTATGTGATTTCATATACAGTTCAGGTTGGAGGTAAAAGGAAGCTGCTTCAAGGTCAAGATTTGGTCACACTGGTAAAATGCACTTGTGATCCACAGGAAGCTGTAGGTGTTTGGGTGTTATGAAATGTATTTCTAATAGCAATGAAATGGCTGCTTTGGTAATGGTGATGAGAAGTTGCCACGAAGATAACAAAATATGAAACTAAGAGACCTTGAACGAGTCTCTCTTTGATGACCCAATCTGAAGATGTATGTAAGCTGTGGTTTCTGTGTTTTATCTGCAGCAACACAATAAAGCCTTTGGCTAACTAATCTCAATATGTTTCATATTCTAAACCCTATTAACCATGTAAAACACAACCTGCTTACAATTATGATTCTCACAGTCACAGCGACTTAAGTAATTAACGTTGATTGTAAAACTGACAGTCAACTGCAATGGTAAAAATTCCTGTAAATTTAATTTGGATACTATTTTTCCCCATCATATGCAGGTCCAGAGAACTACACTGTGACAAAACTAAGGCCTTTAGTCACATTTCATTCCTTGTGAAAACAATATAATTACAAAAACCTCACACAGGCTTGCTTGTGCCTTACAAACAGGACTCAACTCTGCATGGAACAAAGGAAGGGTGCACTCAATGAATCCATAGTGCTACTTAGTGGAGAAGTTAGTAAAGAAGATGGAGTGGTTGTTCTGACTGTCTTAAGTAAAAGATAAGTAACTGTCCTTACTTTAAAGAGAATTCTGTCTTTCCCAAGCAAAGAGAAATTCCATTACTGTATTCCAGCTTCATGATGCATAAAGTTAGAGGGGTTAGATACACTCTATCCTGAACCTGTAGTGATCTCTGTGACAAGCACTGAACTACTAGAGGTGATACAGAGCAGCAGCAACTTAAATGTTGATGGAGAAAGGGTCAGTCTGTCACAGCTGAAGTACTAAAGGCCTTGACTTGTACACATGAAAATTGTGCTAAAAGTTTACTCATCATTCCTGTGCATTGCTTTTTATAGTATCTGTTTCATTAAATACACAAAGGATGATTGCCACTCAGTCAAAATGAGGCTTTTCATTATGAAATGATTGAAATAGTATTCTTAAAACCTATATTGCTTGATTTGATATCTGACGTGAAGCACATTTGGAAATACTTATATAGCAGCAGCTAGTATATGTAGCATAAATGTTGCCATTAGTTTAACAGACTGTAGTAAGTCTAATAGATTAGCAGAAAAAAAATATAATAACAAATAGGTAATAACAGTTAACAACTTTGAACTGCTTTAGGTTAAAATCTTTGGAAATATTACCACTTCTAGTACTATTAAGTGCAGCCACATGTGTAACCCTTTTGGATTCTTTAATAGTACAACAATGCACTGTGGTATAGTAATGAAAAACATCATTTGAAAAAAAAAGATGCAGATAATATTCACTCATTATTGGTCAAACTTTTCTGCATATCACAGAAGTGAGTTAACTGGAAGTGCTTGTTTCAAACCAGATTTCACACTGGAAATAAGAAAAGACATTTGCCTTCCAGGTACTTACCGATTCTATTAGGAATGATGGATTTTTTTGTATTATAGAGATTCTTAGAAGATGAAAAATACTGATTGCTTCCCTTCTCTAATACAGCAATAGTTCATGTCTTGGAACTAGTTTTATTGTCAAAGTGAATAATATTTTAATATGTTTAGAGATGGCCTCATTCTTCTTGATGGAAAAATGAAATGACTTTTGACATTAGGATGTTTTGTTATCTGTTCCATGAGTAGCATCAATATCACATAATTTTGATGGTGTGCTTCAGGTGTGATTTCTGGAAACAAAATGCAAGAAAAATAATGTCCCTAATGCATTACAGTTTGGCGACTTTCTCTGTAAATAGTGATTGTGTGTTAGAGCATTTGGGTTTTCTATAGTAAACTAAGTCAACGGGCTATTATCAGAATGCTCTTTAAAATACTTTTTTTTTCTTTAGCACTGAGATGTTTACTACAGCATCATTCACCAGTATACTTGATTTCTGACCCTGACCCCACTGGACAATGATAACATGTAAAGGGAAGTTCCTGAGTGGGAGTAAATCTCTGCCCACGTTAAAGGTAAGTCACTTAGAGTTTGATCTGTCTTCCCTGTAAGTGGCTGGTATGTTTGTTGGATATTGTAATTAAGATAAATCAGCTTAATAGTTCATCATTTATTTAATCCATGTACATAAATGCAACCTTTTTCAGCAAATATTCCTATTAACATTACCATCTGCTAACCAGTCTGAGTACTCTCAGTAAGATTACTACAATCTTTGCATTCCCTTTTTTTTTGTCATGAGATTTAAGGCTAAAAAAAAATGTTTAGAACGCTTTCTCAGTCTGGAAGCATTTCACTGATTACTAGATAAAACACCAATGAATATTTTACATATTCTGTGCTCATATATAACACTGCATAACTGTCCACAATGCCTTCATTGTAGTTTTGTTTTCTTTTTTCTTATTTGCTATCTAGATTTTTCATTGTTGGATTGATATTAATTGTAGATATATTGAGAATATAATTCCTATCACTGTAAAATACAAAATAGTAGTACAAAGAAATCTGTTATTTGTCCAGTTTTACAGATTGGGCACTTTAGGCCCAAAGGGAAAATTACCTTGCACTCCATCTGCTTCTGTTCTTTTTGAACTAAGCAGGAAAACTGAATCTGAGTTCTGCGAAAGTGATAACACTTGGGGACAAATCTCTAGCTTTTACTTGCAAAAGGAAATTATCAGGTGGCATTTAAAAAGGGATAATTAAGAAACACAGTTTCATGAACATCGAGATTTTAGGAGAGATGCTCTGGTGTAACTAGCCAAGAGGGGTTGGGTTCTGAGAAAATGTGTATTTCCAGACTTTTCAATGTCTCTGTTAATGTAAAAGGGTGGTTTTCTGAACAAAAGAAAAGCATACACTGCACTATCTACTATGAAGAGCTAGCTAGCATTATTTCTGCTCTTCTGCTCACTAACTAAACTGTTCAGCTCTTTGGGTTTGCTGGCTGTGCATGGAATGGATTGTGAGCGGCAGACTTAGCTCCTTTCTAGCATTTTACAGTTGAATCTCCATCATAAGTGCAAAAAAATAACCAGAAGCCTGAAGAAACTGTTGTTCTGCTTTTTTTACTGTGGCATTTCATGTTAATATTTACATCACATAAAGTGCTGATAGCTGAAATGATACAAAAGCAGAGCACTGACTTCAAAGCCAGACACTTAGTAAATGATCTTGCTGTCAAAAATACTCAGTTGCATAGAATGATACTGAATGGGTACTGAATACCTATAATCCCAAAGGTCTTTAGTGCAGCCATTTGCATTGTTGTCGTGTCCCTTGTTTAGGCATTTGCTCTGTGAGCAGATTCTGCCATGCTGACTCTGTGTGCAGGGTGAGAAAGATCAGTGTCTAACTCATCCACAAAGGACAAAACAAGCTGAAAAGATGGGTAATCAGCCAGTAGAAAATGGTGAGGACAGGGATGTATCTGCTTCCCTCTGGGGTTTAGACATCTTACACAATGCTTTCTGGAGATTCCTTCCTTTTGTTGGGGTTTTTCAGTACTGAACCTACTTTAAAAAGTGAGCAGGTATGTCAAGCAGAGGACAGCAGGCAGGGTTCTATCCTCCTTTCTTCTTCCTGTAAAAAGAGTTTTGGTATCATGTTATGTGAGGCATAAAAACATCTTGAATGATCTTGTAAAATGCCTAGTTTATAAATTACTTTAGTAGAAGTCTCATCACTCTTGAAGGGAGGGGTGTTTAAGTCAATTATTAATGAGCTGATCAACATTTAGACAGATATTTGAAAACTTTGGTCGACAGATACCTCATATTCATAATTTTTAATAGTGTTTTGTAACTCAGGGGGCTTGTCCAGTTCAGTGCAGGAAGGCAATAAATAACCTGTGTAAGCAGCAGACCCAGCAGACACATCAGTGAAGGCCATTTTGAAATATGTTCAGTGCACTAGCAAAAAAAAAAGATGGAAAAAAAAAACAAAAAAACAAAACCAAAACCAAACAACAAAACTTTCCAGGAAATCTGCATTATTATAAAATAAGAGGTAGAGAAAAGGGACTGACCATGAAAATCCATCCAGAGAAGATGCTTGTCTACAGTTACACTAATGTAAATCTGAGATTATCATAGTAGATTAGTGATTTAAAGGAGAAATTTATCTGGAAAGAAAGCATCCAAGAAGGAATTCCTACAAAGCATTTTCTCTGTTAATGTGCTTTAAGCATGTAAGTAGGCAATGATGCAATCAGAATAAGAACACAGAATATGAAACACTAGATAGGGAAAAATGAAGCTAAGCAATCATGGCACAAAAGGCTACACATTTCAAAGTGCCATATCCCTGCACTTGGGTGAGATGACGCAGTGGCTTCACTCAACTGGTGATGGGGAATGAGGGTAAGAGAGATTGATGTTTATTTCTGTGTAGCCAGATGAAACGATACATTAATTAGCAACCAGTTCTTTTGATAATACAAGATTGTTCGAGCCATTGCAGCTTCTAGTGTTCAGTCTGTCACAAGAGCCAGGGCTGCTGTCATTGTGAGACAGCTGCAAGGTTCACAATATCTCCTTTCCCTCCATTTTGAGAAAAAATGTAATTACATTCCCATAGACCAAACTGAATAATTTATGTGAACAATTGCTGTTTATACCTTCAGACACTTACAGATAATTGACATTCCATTCTGTGACATTACACTTTTTCTTACTTATCTACATATTTATTTTATTTACTAGTAGAGAAACAAAAATCACTTACACAGTATTTTCCCAGGTTTTGTTTTTTTAAACCTTTCAACCCCCTAAAATGCTGTGATTGTTGACTATACTAATTTTTTTCATGCTAAATTTCACTCAATTCTTCACATTTCTGTTTTTTTTTTTTTTTTTTTGCAGAACTGGAGTTATAATATGTATTGATTTGGTATTGCTTTCATATTCAACTAACTTTTAGGTTTTTTAACTAGAAGATTTTGTACAGAAATTTGCAGTCATCATTGGATAGTAGAATACTACTGAAATTAAACCTAAATATTTGGTTAATTTTTAAATTTCTAGTATAAAATATTTCTTTTGTGATGGGAATAGATATTGAGAATGACAATTGAAAAGATTATTCATTTCTATTTTCTTTAAGGTGTCACTGTTACCAACTGGTATTATCATTCTCCAATCTCTTACTACCTCTTCCCCCTTTTCCATGACTTTCCAGAAATTAGCAGTACAGTGAGCTCACAAACTTGCTGTCTTCATGCATTAGAACACACAGCTGGGATAGTTCGTATGTATGGATCACACAGGGGTTGGAAGGGACCTCCAAAGACTGAGTCCAATCCCCCTGCCAGAGCAGGCTGACCTAGGACAGGCCATACGGGAACTCATCCAGGTGAGTTTTGAAAGTCTCCTGAGAATGAGACTCCACAACCTTTCTGGTCATCCTGTTCCACTGCTCCAGTGCTTTGTCACCCTCCATAAAGCAGTTTCTCCTCATGTTGAGATGGAACCTCTGGTGTTCTGCCTTGTACCTCTTCTTTGTCCTGTCACTGGACACCACCAAAAAGAGCCTGGCACCTTCATCTAGACATCCACCACTCAGATATTTGTAGATGTTGATAAGATCCCCTCTCAGCCTTCTCAAGACTAAAAAAGATTTGTGGAATATTATCTGCTATTCTTTCACAATACTTTTAAATACGAGAAGTATATTTTAAAATAATAAATTATCTTCTACTCTTCAAATATTCAGGGTTACCTTACCTCAAACAGACATGCTCTGAAACATTAAACAAGCAAAACTTGCATTAAGGAATCTGTTCTGTAGAGCATATAATATTTAGCATAGTCTCTCACAACATTACATGTAATATTGAGGGCACATCTGCTTTCAGAATCAGTAGCCAGTAAAACAATTGGCACCAAAATATGTAGCAAGCAGAAAAAAAGGAGAAATCATTAAGTTAGTAAAAAAAACCACCACCAAAACCAAACACACACACACACACACAAAACAAACCAAACAAAAACAAAACAAAACAAAAAACCCCACCAACCAACCAAAACACAGACACACACAAAACCAACAACAAAGAAAACCCCTAACTTGAAAAAAGAGTCATTGAATGCCAACAAAAAAAACCCCAAAAACAAAACCAAAAAACTAGGTACTATGCACATTTTAAAAATCATTTAAAATCTGATGAAAAGGCAATCAAGTCTGGGAGGATGTTGATACAGTTTAATTCCATGGAGAATCTGAGTTGTTATAATCTGTGCATGTTGAAGCTTGTGAACGGCAAACTGCTGTATCAAAGAGGCCTACAAACAGGGTATTACAATAATCCAGACTTGATGTTATAAAAAACATGAATCAAGAGCTCAGCACCCTGTGGAGACAGTAAGCTTTAATCTTTACCCACTACTAAATTCCTGAGATTGTATTAGGTACTTACAACTCTCAAAGTCTTACCATGTGTACTGAGCCAAAAACAGTAACTTTTGTGTTGACATTATTTAAACCATGTAAGATTCTACTTACTCTGTTTCAATTAAAAGATCTTTAAAACTCTCTTTTTTTAATATTGATTAGGATTTCACAGGCTGCCATTCATAACTCACTCCCATTACCAGCACCAAGATCAATGCAATTACTATTTTTTTCTCCACCTTTACAGCAGTAAGCTATTTTTTAATAGAAATTACAATAGTGCTCCAAGAAATAGACTTGACAATAGTTCTCCAAGAATGATTTTCTCCAAACAGGGTAAAAGGCCTTTAAAGGAGTATTAATGCTCCTTTTTGTATTAAGATTATAGCAGAAGAAAAAGTCTCAATATTTTTTAACTTCTCCCATGATGCCACCTCAAGATGATAGATGCAGAGTGGTAAGTGGAAGTTAACATAGGTAGAAGAAAAGTAAGTAAGGAGGAAAAAGATACAGACCTTAAAGTATCTGCATTCTTTCCTTGAAATTGTGTTTTCTGTTGCTGTGGAAATCTTAAATGGCATGACTTTTCATGTTGGATTATCAATATTGTTCAATACTGTATTTATGAGAGAGATGCACAGGTTTATATTATTTAGGTCCAGACATGAAAATTTAAGATTCCATGAGCTGGTGCTAAAACTTAATTCTTATTTTGTTTTAAGGGAGAATGTAGCATGAAATGTTGCAGAGACAAGATGGAAGTAAACTTGAAATTATTAAGTTAATAAAGGACAGGAAAACATTCATGAGCACAAACAAAAAAATTGAAGTGGAGTGGAAATATGAAGGATAAGCTAATGAAAACTCTGATATTCCTGACTTTTGTGCAAGATAATCATCCACATGTTCTGGCCCAGAATTAAGTTATTTCCTATCTTTCTGAATATTGATAGTGTTGACTTAATTTCCCATGATAAACAATTGGCAGAACCTTACTATGAGTCAGGAGGCCATTTTCAGGATTTTTTTTTTCAACTTTATTTTTGGTTTAAATATTACAACAAATTGCGGTATCTCCACATTGCTTATGTTGCAATTATTTTGAATATGGACTACTTTGATCAACTTGAGAAATCGTGATTTTATTTTTCCACTGTAATAATGTTACACTCTCATTATTTGTGCCTCAAAAACACACTTGCAGTATAGCTGAAACAAGAATGCAATGCTGAAACAGTATCTTGACATGGTGAGAAATGTTTCAACAGTTGCAATAAAAGCCAAGAAAATGAAAGACTACTGCCACAGAATGAAAATGGTAATTTATCCTCATTTGCCTCACTCTCTCATAGGTTAGAGTGTTCTCCTATGAAATAGAGAAGTGTGTTTCAGATTTCTTTTCAGCAAGTTTTGCCTATCCTATTCCACCTGCCAGGCAAATATCCTAGGCTTCAGATCATGCTTAATTTTATTTTTTATTTCTGATACAATTACTATTTAAGTAGTTCATGCAATGTTCCATCTATCAGTGCATTTGTGGATGATTTAGTATAGCATAAAGCACTGTGGTGGATTATCTTTCACAGAGGAAGGATATGAATCTAAATATTTTGTGTTTTAAAAGCTTGTGTTAAAAAGAAAGAGAGAAAGGTCCTTATTTCTCTTCATTCTAAAAGCTTCTTTTTTTTTGTTTTGTTCTTGTTTGTTTGTTGTTTTTTTTTTTTAGTTGTTTTTTCTCTTTGTGCTTCCTTGTTTTTATCATGCTCAAAGATTAAATTTTTCATTTTTGGATAGAGGAAACTAGACCAGTGGATAGTTTTGGTAGCCTTAATTAACAAATTGCATGAGCTACTGGTAGAGGAAAGAACGTTCAATACTCTCAGCATCTGTTTTGGTGTTTCACAATGACCTGAAACCCAAGCTTAATGCTTTTTAAAACATACAAAGGTCTCACAACATGTAGAAGTGTGATGAGTGAAGGATCACTGAAAACATTCCCATGTTATACAGGGGTAAATATCAGCTTTTTTTCTGCTATGTGGCTAAGGAAGATGTTACTGTCCTTTATTCCGTGTATATTACAGTTCAAAATTCATCTTGTTCAAGTTCTGCAAGCTAAATGAAACCTCCACGCAGTTGCAGCTGTTACTTTGTTCAAGGGGAAAATAAATTCAACTAAAGTAAAACAAATGACTGGTGTTGGCAACAGCGAATGCTGTTTTGTGACTTCTCCAAATCCAGGGATGTGGGAACAGTTTTCTGAATCTGGTCCCTGTTTACCAGGCTGTCCTTTTTTTTTTTTTCCCATGCTGTGCCTGAACCTAAAATAATCCAAAAAAGCCCACCACCACCCCAAACCAACAGAAACCACAACTTTGAAAACATCTTGTACTTTTGCTTTTCTACCTAAGATAGCATTATGCATAACAGGTGTGTCATAACAATAATGGAAATAACAACAGAAACCAAACAGAGCACATCTTTCACAAGTACATTTGTGCACGAGTAAAGATCATACTGGCTTTATGGTATTTGACATTAAGCCAAGTAGAAACTGCAAGAACATCCTTTTTAGATTTAAAAAGATAGCATGTGTCTGTTTTCTAAGCCTTGATATTTGAAGGCATAAGGAACTGCCTACAAAGAAAAATGACATTCTTACAGTATCCAGGAAGAAAACACCAACATATATATTTTTTTAATTACAAATTTTTACTACAGGCTTATTATAGATCTTGCCAAATTTCAGAGAATTTATTTAAATAATGTTTTAGAGCTGCTTGTTTTTTTTAAAGCACACTTTATAGGAATTTGTGGTTATAATATTAATAAGTTATAATGTTTTTCTTTCCTTTTGTGTGAGGTACAGTCTGTGGTGAAAAACCAGAATCACTAATATCTGTTCACTGCAGGAAACAATTGCATTAATGCTGTAACAGCTTCTATTTGTTTTCCTTTATTTCAAATGTATGCTAAATAAGAGCATAAAAGGCCCGTGAATGTTAAACACTAGATATTTAAACTGACTACCACTGCACTTAATTAATTAGATCTTTTGCTGCCACTCCTTAATTCTCTCTGTGCAGGAGCCAACCCAGTGCCTTCCCTCCAGAGCACATGGGTCCATCCAGGCTTCCACGCTGCTACAGACAGGATGTTGGGTGCAATAGATACCTTAGAGCATATAGAGACAGGGGAGCTGATGCCTCAGGACCCGCTGGAAGTTTGCTGAATGCTAAGCATACCTGACAAAGTGTCTGCACATTTTCCTTTTTGGGAGAGCAGGAATTTAGGTTAGATTTTAGAAGATAATTTAATTTTTGATAGAGAACAATTTCTACATCCTCTCTGTAATGAGCTTCCTTTTGTGTGTGTGTGTAGACTATATCCAAACAATGGATTTAATGTTCAACAATTATATACTTTCCTGGTTTGTCATCTTCCTATAAGGATCACTGAGATCAGAATTCAAGCAGAATATCTTCGAGTAGTGTTCAACCCTGTGTGAGCTACTGTTGCTGCAATACTTGGGTTGCACAGATTTAATTATTTGTCTTTAGAATTAAATGCTGCCATGCCCTGAAAAAAAAAAAAGGGGGGAAAAAAAAAGAAGCAAACTAATTTATTCCATGTGGTTACTGCCTTTGCTTCATAGCTGTCAGATAAATAAATACATAAACAATTCACTGAGTTAAGTAGGGCTATCCTTAAATAAGGAAAATGATTGTTAGATTGTTATTTCTAAGCAGATTATTATGGTGCATTTATTCTTTACTGCTCTCTGTTATGGGTTTCATTATGCTGCCTGTTAGAAATGACAGCCTGACAGCTCGGTTGTTTCTCTGGGTCAGTTTTATCTCAGTTATTGGATGCTCAAATCTCATTAACTTGCCAGGCCTCCAGAACTGCATGGATTGCTGTCCACAAATAGAAGCATTTAGTGGCAAGTAGTTTTGCATTAATTTTATTACAGGAGAGGGAGGTGGAGAGAGAATTGATTGGATGTCAGGAAAAGGAACTGTTAGTCTGGAGTTTTCAGTGCATGTTTAATATGTATGCAGTATTTGTGAATGATTTTTTTACATAAAACACCGATTTTTGTTTTGCTAAAGGAACTGAAAACATTTTCTAATCACACCCCAGATTTTGGCCGGCATGTATTCTACTCCCGTTTTTTGTTGTTTTACTTTAGAGTGGATGGATTATTAGAGCACTAATCACCTCTTCTGTTACTAAAGAGTACCTCACATATCTATTGGTAAAAATGATCTAAACTGGCAAAAAGTGTTCTGCAGTGGAGTACACCTTGTTCCAGAATGCACCCCGTGCCCAAATTGGTCTGTGTTTATGCTCAAGGGGATCCTGTTTACCATTCTATATTCTTTTGCTATTGCTCCTAAAAGTGAACACAGAGTTAAGCTTTTATATAGCAATTAAAAAACTCTACCTAAAAATCACCTTAATTATAATTACACACTAATTTCAGGTACAGAAGAGAGAGGTGTGTATGCAAAAGCAGCTCACAGCATGTTCAATGTATTTTCATTTATTTGCAACCAGAAATGTTAGTAATGGCACTATTTAAACACTGAAGACTTCATATTTTCTTCTGCTGGTTTAGATATTTATAATGGGAATATACTCTACTGTGATGTGTTATTTAAATTAAAACTCAGTGATCTATATGCAAAAGATGGATCTTTGTGCTTCTTTTGTCTTAGTGTTATTTCCAGGAAGGCTACTTTAGCACTCCTTTTCAGACCTTAAGGCTGTTTTAGATGTTGCTGTTCACTTTTAAGTGCCTCAAAATGTATCTGTGGCTGGCAGAGGAGGAACCTGGCTGTGCCTTGATTTCCTTACTACATCACCAGAAGGAAAAAGCTCTGAGGTGAGGCTTCCCAGAGGCAATTTAGCAGGCATTTGGTCCAATTTGTCCAGATCACACAGCACAAAATAATCATGTGGGATGACTCCTTCACTTCCTCCATGCATGTATTTATCTCTTTGACTGTCTATTGTACAGGATATAAAGCAGCAAACATTGCAGACATCTCCCTGCTGAGTATTATTTATGATTAAAGTGATTTCAAAGCAACATAACTTTCAATTTTGGGGACTGAGTATAGGCTAAGTGTTTCTTAAAATTCTAGTTGTCAGTTTGAATATAATGTCAAGGGATGGTGTGCAAAATTGCCAGGTGTTTTTTTTTCCGTTAGCGTCGTATTTGATGGTGAAGGCAGAGGCATGTATGACATGATGATATGCTGGCATTAGAAGATGTATTTTGACTCATTTAATACATAGCAAATTTTAAAAAGGAAGAGACTCTTTAGACCCAAAATCTCAAACTTGCATTTTGACCAATTACTTTAATAAGTATTGACCAATTAATAAACATGGACTAGGAGTCTTATCTCTGTTACACAAACAAGGAGAAGATCACAGATGATGCTACTCTACTTGGGAAGTAATCGTAGGAGGTGTAGGTGAGAAGGAGGATAGGGGGACAGAAATGTGTGCCCTCGTCTCCAACTTCTTTCCAGACTGAAGTATCTCAACAGGGCAGTTAAAGGAAGCTCCAACTGCTGAACTGTACATGTCAGTGACTATGAACATTGTGTCAGTTGTCAAGGCTATAAATCCAGCTCTTCTAATGTTTTAAGGGGAACAACCACCTTCTCACTTTTTGTTTCCAAGGTGATAGACATAAAAAGTATCAAAGCTTCCAGCTAAACAAATCAAGGTATCCTTACACAGTGCTACATAAGTGGCTCAGGTAAGTAACACTACCTCTTTTAATGACATTCAAAAGATTTCTATTACAGGCAAACCTATAGTCTCAAGAGCTCAGGTTTCAGTTTTGCTTAAGCTCCACAGGTTAAAATGACTCAAAGCATTGCTGAAGATAACCTAGATGCTATACCAAAGCAGAATTTACAATGCTGAGTGCCCTGAGTGCTCGCTGTATGTATGGGAGGCATGGGCTTGATTTCTATTTTCTACTGCCTCTGCACCTTCTGAATGAACTAGAATATTTATGGTGAAAAATCTTTATCTTTGACTTAATCTTGCTTCATGCCAATAAGGTAAAATTAGCACCAAATATTATAAACAATACAGAGAGGTCAGATCTTTCTGGCTTAGCCTCCAGCTGATTATAGTGTACTCATTCTTGGTTACAAAAGCTACTTCTTTATTTACATTAGTCATTGGCTCCATAAATAGTGCTGCTGTCATGTAGAAAATACCTTCAATGTAACAATTATAATGTTAACTTGGCAGGTGACATAGAAAAACATTTCAAAGAAACTGTAGCACAGACTTGTTGAAATTATGATTTTTTAGATATGACTACCTAATATGAAGCAATTTAGGGTCAGTTTTGTATTTTTTTTTTCAAATGAGATATCTACAGCTTTTAGTGAATCAGAAAATGAGACTATCCAGTGAAACCACACTTACTGAAATACCTTATTTCTTCAGGAACGTGTATGTTTTCAGAGTGCTTCTTGTGACATGCAGGCAGAGCTTCTTAGAGAAGCAAGTCTCGCTAAGTAGAAGGTTAATTAGATAAAGAAATATGTTTTATTCCTAATATCTGTTCTGTAAACACGTTCCAAGAAACAATAAAGGTTGAAGTGCCTTGATGAATATATATTGTAAAAGGTACAGACACAGCAGGACCGAAAGACATATAGCAATATGTATGAAGAACCTTGCTTGACAAAAGAAATAAATGGCATATGTAGTTAGACACCTGAGTATGGACAGTTTAGACAAAGATGAAAGATAGGCAAATTAAAACCTAAAAATCACTGAAAATTGGTATAGACCTCCTAGGCAAGATTTAGAAAGAAAAGGAAGATAAAGAAAGCCTATAAAAGGGAAAGATCATTAATCATTGAAAATTCAATTAGTTAATATTGACTGGGCTGGCAATTATGGAATTGATAAGAAAGGTTACGTCTTCCTGGAGGTAATACAGGACTCTCTCTGATACATTCTGTGGACTATCCAGTAAAAGTACAGGCTATTTTGTACTTACTCCTCATATTGCTGGGAAATAAGACAAGGATAATAAATAAGATAAAAGTTGAGAGTTATCTGAAGTCTAGTGATCACAGTGTCATCAGAACTTCAGATGCCCTTGAGGTTGTAGATGTGAAAGGCAATATCTCAAAATCACTGGACTTTAAAATATAAATAAATAAAAATAGGGAGTGAGTGAATCTGGAATGAGTTGAAACAAGTTGATTAAAATCAATTTCAGTTTCAGGAATTTAGTATGAAAAACTAGCTAGATAGCACAGAAGCAGCACTGAGAGCTGGCCCTCAAGAGACCTTGTTTCATGAGAAGCTGCTAGATTTTTATTCTCCTAGATAGTGAATGCCGGGTGTATTTTAGAAATAATTTGTGTGGTCTCTTGGGAAATATACCAGCCATACAATTCTTTCTCATGAAAACCTTGTCTGTTGCTTCAGAAGACTCTGTTTACTTACACTGATGCTTAAAAAGGAGATGTTTCAATTCAAAGGGGACAGATAACAATAAAGAATTATACTTGTAAAAAAAAAAACAAGGAGTAAAAAGCTGTATCTAGTGAAACCACTAATGACTTTGTAGATGTTCCTGTTAGAAATAATTTTATGGTCAAATACAACACTGCAACTGTCTTGCCGTACATCAAATGAACAGGCTGAGAAGAGTAAAGTTGTAAGCTAAGCATATTGCTGAATTCGAGGGGGGGGGTCTCTTAAAAAAGGGTGTCATCTCCTAATTTGATAGGACAGCGAAGGCTGATGTTTGTCGAGGCCTGACTAAATGTAAAAAAAGGGTTTGCTGCAGTTTTTTACTTTAGGGTGGTGACTTTGGTCTCCACTGCTCTTAGTAATAGCTTCTTCTCCTTTTTCTTTCAGCAGAACGAAACAACTGTAATATGATAAGACATTCTGTCTGCCCAGTTTTCTAAGACAATACTTCCCAGTGTTACAATCTGCATATAACCAATAACTCAGTGGTTAAAGTACTTTCACAAACCGGTGGAAGATTTGACTCTCTTTCATGAATATGGGTGAAGGAATAGAACTGTAAGGCCCCATGTTGGAGTGAATGAATCTTTGGATCACAGAGCTATTGAATAGAAATACCAAAGATTCGTTTTCAAACTCAAGAAACTCTCTGAAAGCAGCCTTATCCTTCTTATGAAGTCTTTGAAGTGAAAATTAACTTTAAAGCAGTATGAATATTTTATATAATGTGCAATTTTTTTCTGTTTATGGCTTCCGTTTGTAAAACAATTACTAGATAGCATGCTATTAATAGCAGTTATCCCAACTTCCCTACCCCACCCCACTTTCTGTGGGGGCAGGAGGATTAGTTTGGCTTGGGTTTTTGACTCAGCTGTTGAAGGGAAGAATCAATTCTCCAATGATAAAAAAGTGAGATGTTAAGCCACTGCTCTACAGAACATGGAATGGAGTAAGGGTATGATCCTGTTTTTAGCTGTGGCTTTATATTTCAAATATTTAAATCATGTTCTTTATATTTTAGACAACTTTTACTTAGACAAGTCTTAGTTAGCTAGGACGGTTTCCCATACTTGACATGCTGAGTAGAGTGTGATTGTTTCTTTCATCTAAAAGCTTCCTGCTGTGAGCCCTTTTCTTAATTGCTGAACCTGGAACTTCGGCCTCTTAACCTACAGTGACGGCTGAGGTGTTTCTTTGCAAATTACATCAACTTTAGATCCTGTGTTTGATGGGGCATTAATGTACACACACCTCAAGAAGTTTGCTCTGGCAATGTACTTCACAGGAATTTGACAAGGCAATTTTAAATAAAAAGTTATTGAGGAGGACAAACTTGGGCACAGGGTTCAGGGAACAAACAGCTAATTGTACTGAAATTTAAAGAGATATCAATTGCAATTAGAGACTGAGGAATAGCTGAGATATTCTTAACAGCAGTAGGAACATTTTAGGTTTCATGTCTAGTGAACAATACTTCTAAAATCTTTGTCTGGAGTTTGTAACATAAAATCTGAAAAGCATCTTGTATTTCATGGTGGTTTGGATAATGACTTACACAGAAAAAATTGTTATAGAACTAAGTGGTGGGTTTGTTTTTTGTTTGTTTGTTTTTTTTTTCCCTCCAGAAAGATTGTGGGGTTTTGTTAGACTGTATTTTTTTTTTCTTAAAATGTGATTCTACAGTTTTAGCTGATTTGCAAAATATTGTATAATCCATGAAGTAGACATTTGCACTCAGCAAATATTGACTTTTATCAACAGCTATTATAACATTAATGCATATAATACCTCAGTGGCCTTATATGCAAATACTGTATATGAAATGCTGCATGATAACAAAGATGCATGGAATTGTTGCAGTAAAAAAAGACCAACAGCTAGAAAGTATTAAAGTATAAGCAAGGTCATAGACTGGAGCATTGATGAGACTGCTGTAAGCAAAGAAAAGAAAGGATTCCTATAAGAATGTGAACATGGGCGTGAGGGGAGTTGCTAGAAAAACCACTGCCATGCTGCTGCAATTACACTTGAGGGGCTTTCTGAAGGAAAGAATTTGCAGTCAGTCAAGCTGCCATACTTCCTCTGGGTTGAAGGAGCTAGACTTGCTTTCCACAAATTAATTTATGAAAATAATATAAATACATTGGGCCTGTCATTTGGGGGGACCAGATGCACAGTAATGGCTAGAAGTATAGTCAGACAGTGATGTCTTGGCTGCAGACATGCATCTCCAGCCTGTCTCTTCATTGATCTGTGGTGAGACCACAGGTATGGGAGGAGTAGCTGTGCCATTAGGTCAGTGAATCTTATTGCTCAGAACTAGAGGCATAACTGAGAGACAGATTACTGTCTCAAACAGAGTTGACTAAAATGTCTGTGTATGCACTTGATATGTCACTGTCATATTCATGTTTTACTAAATTAAGTTAAAAAATAGATGTGAGCATATGTTTATATAATACTGTTAGGGACTTGTGATTCTGTTTCTACTAAGATTTACAGGTTTTGCTGAATACTGAAAATTTCTGATACATTTACCTGGTTCTGTTTGGGTTTGGCTTGATTCTGAGATTCTCTTTTTCTGGAGGTGGTCTAGAGGCCACTTTGTTTTGGTGGGCAATATGGTCATTTGAAGGCTTGAATATTTTTTGCTAGGACAAGAGAAGTACATGGAAATGCAACTGGAAAAGGGAAAAACTGACTAAATCTAAGCCCTTAGATTTGTCATAATACTTTCAATACCACTGGTGCTTAGGTTATTGAACATTGAAAGGATTCTTGAGTTAAGGTTCATGAGCCAAGGCTCTCTCATGAAAGATTATGCCCAACACAATACAAGCAGCCGTACCAGGAGCACTACAGCCACACCAGCTTTGTAGCCTGGATAATGATGTGTTTTCTCCAATCTTACTGCTGAAGAATTTGGTAGGAGAAAGTTACAGAGTTTTTAGTCTCCAAACCTGCAAAAGAAGGAAGGACAGAAAGAAGGGAGAAAAATAATAAATTAAATGGTTATCAGAGAATCTATTCAGTGGTTTTGGCTTTGGTTTGTCACATGACAGCTTTATAATCATCTATCACATCAAATTAATTTTGCAAATTAACCTGTGGTACTACAGAATATGGATTATCTCAATTATGGAAATGTGATTTCCATTACTATTCCATTATTATACCATCCCAGTTATGACTTTATGGTAATAAGTGTAGGGCATAACTTTCACTGATATTATCACACCCAAAATTGCTTGTTCTGCTGCACATTGTTTTATAGAAGCTGTTAGGTGCACCTGCTTAGAACTTTTAGTGAAAAGTTAAATAATATTTCAAAGAGAAAATATTTTATGTCTGGAAAAATGATGAATGTCTAGAAATGATTAATTGATAGTGTCTGGATGCTGTCGTGAAAGGCCTCTCAAAAAGGCTTATATAATTATAATGGTGAACTTCAGTATAAAACATGATGGTACTATTATTTCCCTCTCTCTGTCGTGGAAAATTAACTATTTACTTTGGATAAACTGACATTTTCAGGTGTTATCTCCTCAGTAGGACCTTCCTCAATGCCTTCAGTTTTCTCTTTCACAGCTTAATCACAAGTCTGTGCTATTTTCTCCAGCCAGGAGAGTGTGGTGAATGCAGTACTCTACTGCTATACTGGAGAGTGATTCTTGGCAACAGCAAAAAATAATAAGGCATATTGCTTTTGTTAAGCATGAAGGGATAGGACAACTGTTGTGCTTCCAGTCCCAGAGCTAGTACAGCTAGTGCTGTGTACAGAAATTATGGTTTCTGGGAGGGTTAGAATGAGTTGGAGGTAATATCTTTTGTTTTAGATTGAAGTGAGTGTACTCATGAAATAAAGGATCATAGAGCTTTAGCTGCTGCTGCTGCTGTATCAGCCAGTGCTGTGCAGATTTATCAAAGGTCTGAGTTTTCTAGCAGCTGATTCTGGCCAATTCCATGTTCTACCCAGTTCACCTCAATGCTGCTCATTCCTTCACCGTTGGTGGCCACTGGAGCTTCCTAACCCTGACTTTTTTTACTGTGGAATTTTATGTCCCAAGTTCACAAAATCTTGACTGTTACAACTTAATAAAATGAAATTACAGTCCCATAAACAGCCATTATGAGCGCTTACTTTAAAGACATCACAAGGCTTCTCAAAAGACATGCATAGAGGCAGCAAGGACTACATTTTTAACCATGGAAAGGCATGATAGGCATTTTAAGAACCTAAACTTGAGAAAGTAGTTCCTGGCACCAGAGGAATGCCAGTCATCTTTACAGCAGGCAATTAACATGCGTGACTCTGGAATCCTTTCTGGGTTTATGTGATAAAACACCATGAGGTTGATTGGACTGCTTTTTCCCTGCAAAATGTAGCTTCCCTTTGATTCTGAGGAAAGTCCCAACTCTGATTATGAAGTCCTGCACAAATCCTCAAGAGAGGTAAGCAGAGGTCCCTGTACATTGGGTCTGTCATAATTTTCATATAACAGCTCTATTATGGATAATTCCCTGGAATTCAGCTTTAAAGCTCAGCAGGTCCCCTCCTGATATCCTTCACATTTGGATAATTAACTGAGCTGTTTGAACAACAGAAACTTTATAATGTTCAGCAGTGGGAGTCTTGCAGCTGATCAGCTTTACCTTCATCAGCACTTGTCATTTTAACACTTGAAGGGTAATGTTTCAGGATGAATATAATCTTCAGCAGGAAAAGAAAATATTTCAAATGTACAGGAAAATAAAGGCTTCAGTAAATTTGTTATGCAGACTGTAATACTCCTTGTGCTGCGTTGCTCATGTACTCTATGCTGCTGTCTAAGAAGGATTTAGTTAACCTTGTATCTGTACAAAATAGGCTTTGCTTCATTGCAAGGGAAAAACAAGTAATGAATCCTCGATATCCTGAGAAATAGCATGCATGAAAACTTCATTCTGATCGCAGCAGTCTTTTCCAGATAAAGCTTAATTTGTTTAGAAACAATAAAATGAAATAGCCTCTTTATTTTTTGTTCAATTCATCTGATAGTTAAAAACAATCCAAGTACCAAGCCTTTCTGTGGAAGCTTAAAGGAGCAAAGTTGTTGGTTTCTACTGAAATTCAGGGCAATGGGACTCTGATATTTAAGACTATTTGATATTTATTTATTATCCATCTGCCACAAAGACTGTAATTAAGAGGGGTTTGTAAATGATAGTTCATTATTTTATGTCCTGGAAGATCATTTCAAGGGGAATGCTTGGAAGCTGAGGAAGAGTAGGTTTAGACTTTTAGGACAAAGTTCCTTAGGAAAGGGGTGGTGAGGCTCTGAAATAGGTTGCCCAGGGAGGTTGTGGATGCCTCCTCCCTGGGGGCAGGTTGGGTGAGGCCTTGAGCAGCTGAGTCTAGTTGAGAGGCATCCCTGCCCATGCCAGGGGGGTTGGAGTAGAGGATCTCTAAGGTCCCTTACAACCTGAGCTTTTCTATTATATCCTGGTTCTGAGTATTTCCATTGCTGGGTTCATAAGGACAGGCATTTATTCCCATGAGATTCACCCTGGTGAGGTTAAGATGCACTACATTCAGGTCAGGTTAATGTTTGCCTTCTGAAAGGAATTGTTCAGCATTTGTTTCCTTCTCCCCCTTCCCCCTACCCCCATTCCCTCTAGCCTGGATAGGAGCCAGCACAATAAATATTTTGTTATATGAGAATGACTGATAGCAGAGAGGCTGTTTGTTGTTATAAGCCATTCTTCTTAGCACAAAATAGACTGCCTTCTATTAGATAAGTAGAATGCCTTTTCAGTTACAGAGATGCCAGTTTCTTTAGGTCTTTACATTCCTCTGAGATGTGAACCTGTTCTTTAACAATACAAGCAGTGTCTAGGCTTGTTAGCATAGCCTCTCATGCTAATATTTCTTTATTCTAATAAAGTGAAAAAATATATAGTATAGTAACTCACACTGCAACCTGGTTAACAAATGTTTCATTAAGACAGGGGCCATTAAACTGTAGCTGCTGCTAGTTAAAACAAAATTCAGTGTTAACCCTATTAGGATATTCTCTGACACCCTTCTTATATTGCTTTACATATTTTTTGTGATACTTACGGACTATTTCTCTCAAGTGTCACTGATCTTTCTTATAAATGCCTTGTGCTAGAATTGTCCCTGCAACATACAACTCTACAAACAAAATATTTATCTACTGAAAGGCTTTAGTCACCTACTAGAACTCCGATAAACCAATATTAAAATACATTTATGCATGAACAACTAATAATTGAATGCATGAATAACTAATAATTGAAAGAAATTACATGCAGCTCTAGAAACCATTTCTTAATTGTTACTCATTAAAATAAATTATGGTATATTATCCCAATTACAATGCTGAAAATAGAATTTAGCAGCAGTTTTTCTGTCACTTTACCTTTCATTTTAGCTTTTTGTGGCAGTTATGTTTTGAAAACAATTTGTTCTAATCAGACAGTGTTTTATTTTACCAGCTAGTAGCTATACCTCCTTGTAAGCATATCCTTAGAGAGGCACTGGCTTAAGCATTAAAACTCACACTCATTAGAGCTAATTGAATGTTATTGGAGTGAGCATGAAGAGTTGTTGCTGTGGTTCAAACAGCATACAAATCTATAAATTCTTATAATTGCATAGCTATCTACTGCCTTATTTATTGTAGGCTATACAGTATTATTTTAGAGAGCTGATGTTGAAAAATTGAGCCTAGATGTAAAGTAAGTAGCAAATACTTTGTTATTACAGTGCAGGTTCCTCTCAGTGCTTCTGCAATAACACCTAAAGCACGGAGTACAAAACTGCACAGAACTTGTCAAATGCTGTGTAGTCACACATACTTTGCTAATGTCTTCAATAGCAACACCATAACTCCACAGGAAAAAAAATCATTTTCATCTGAAATAAAATTAATAATTTCAATTATGTTATCTATATTTCAAGGATATAATTCTAATATAATTTTCTCATGGTTTTGTTCTTGTCTTATATTAGTTAATTCTGCTGTCACAAGCTGGCTCTGTAAAGGATAAATATATCTTAGGGTTTAGAGATGTGTGCAGCATGGTTTGGAGACATCTGCATGGTGTAGTGGAATCAGTGAATTTTCTGAAGTTACATGAAATTGAGCTGATAGAAAAGCTTCCAAATGAAAATCTTCCAAAGTTTATGAATAAACTACTCCTTTCATAAACTGATTTACTTCTATTAAGTAATATCTGACACCTACAGGAATGACTAAAAAAGTGTTATAATGGATCTCCAGAGCAGCTGCCAGGGTGGGTGGACTTAGGGATGTTGGAAGATTGCTATCCTCTGCTCCCTTTTACTGTGATCATTACTAACTTTGGCCTGCAAAGTTTTGGCTTTTAGGGTAGTAACAAATGGTTTCCTCTTTTCACAGTTTGAACTGTTTTTCTCCCTTCACCTGTAAAAGAATGGGTGTCCTCCAGGAATGTGTGGCATACAAATAATTAATGCTTATCAAGGGAGGGAAAAAGAGAAAGAGGACTGATCCAGTGCACGTTTACAATGAAAATGGGAGTCAAAGACATTTGGGTTAGGCCTAGGAAACATTACAGTTACCAAGTATTTTCTATTTTTAGTGACATTCTAAAGTAGGATCTGTCTCTTGTTTCTGCTTTCTCTGTAGGAGGCTGTACTACATAACTGAACAGGTACTTTTTGTAAGTTGAACTTTACAGACTTTATACAACAGAATCTTTGTCTTTGTGCTTCACTTATTGTTTCTATGAGGGGTTGGTACAAAAGGAAGAAAAAGTCTTTATACCAGGGAGATTCTGTCATTTTAGTTATCTCCTTCCATCCATTGTACTATTTTACAGACTGAAATAAAAAGTGGATAAAAAGAGCTCATACCGTTAGATAAACTCTTTCAATCTCTATTTTACTTGGGTTTTCATGGGGAAAGGTAGAGGAGAAGGTAATTGTTTTTTATTTTAACAGTTATTCAATTTTTTAATTTATTTGTCTTCAATACAGATTACTAAGACTGAAAAGTGAGGAAGCCTGGAAAGAAATGGAGGAGGCTGTAAAACTGTAGGGAGGGAAGAGACAGAAGACATTAAGGAAAATGGAGAGGATTACACTAAACTGAGGTGAACAAGTGTCATGAATGCATCTGTGTGAGTCCAAATTACTCAAACACTTCTCTCTCTTCTCAAAAATACCCTGAAACTTTCTGTTAAGTGAATGCCTTCAACCACTGAAATGTAGGATATACCACAATGATCTGAAGTATCACACAGCTGATGTCCAGCTGCACCATCCCTGGTGTCTTAAGATGTATGTTATACTCTTTAATTACACCTTATCTCGATAAGATTTTATTCAAGTTTGTTGTGTTGTCTAATGCATTGAATTGGGTAAAGGTTACAGGGTAGTTGCTCTTCATCATTCTGAATGATGAATATACTAAATTATTTTCAGCTGTGAGTTTTTATGACTTACTGTACACAATGCATATATGTTTATTATTACATTCTATTCTTATTCATAAAGAAAGTTCTGAGCTTGAACTATGAGGTTTCCACTAATTTTAAATATCTGACCTAAGAGAAATGAGATCTGAATTTTAAGCTATGCCAAGTTCTGCTAATGACCTTTGAGTCACATCTGGTCTCTGGACAGTTATGTCTCTTGTCTTTTCTGTGGAGAGACAGACAACAGTTGTCTGAGTACAAAATTCAGTACAAGCAGCCAATATAGCTGCCTTCTACATCTGGTCATAGTCCAGCCACTGAGTACATAAACCTTTCCTAATCAAAAATGCTCCCCTCCACTTCGCCCTGTGGTACATGCAAAAGGATGACTTTGGCTCCATGTTGTCTCTGTGGCTGATTTTATCACTTGATCAAGTTACTGTAGATAGAGCTGTTGCTGTGCAGGAGACTCCTCTCTTTTAGCTCACTTTTGCTGGCAAGTTCCCTTCGTCTCCAAGTGGGAAAGTGGCTGATGATTAGCTTCTCAGATCTTAACTAAGGTCTCCCCAGATCCTTCTCTTCTCCAGGCTGAACAGCCCAGACTCTCACAGCCCAGCCTGTCCCCATAGGGGAGATTCTCTAGCCCTCTGATCATCTTCACGGCCTTCCTTTGGACCTGCTCCAGCCGTTCGAGGTCCTTACGCTGCAGGCACCAGAACTGGATTCAGTGCTCCAAGTGAGGTCTCACAAGAGCAAGAATAGAGAGAGAGAATCACCTCCCTTCTCCCACTGGTCACACTTCTTTCGATACTGCCCAGGACACAGCTGGCCTTTTGGGCTTCAAGCACACATTGCTGGCTCATGTTGAGCTATCCTTTCCTGGTTTTGAATAAGTAAGGCAAATGTACTAGTCCAGTACTGAATTTCTCTACCTCCTTGCACTCACATGTGCTATTTCTTCATGTGCTCCACTCAGATCAGAGATGGAATAAAAAGAACTGTATTTCATTGCATTAACAGGTTGTCATCCAGTTCCTGGGGAGAATGGAAGTGTGATGCCAGTTTAATCAGTGAGGGGTTGTTTACATTTCTAGTATTGGTAATTGAATGTGTTATATCAATGGACACATTCCAGTAGAAATGAAAACAGAATTTCAGTCCAGGAGACTTAGAATAAAATGTGTTTCAAAATTACTTGATATTCACCCCTAGATTGAATTGCTGCAGAAATGAGATTGAACAAATATCTGCAACCTTATCTTCAACTTTGTGCCTGTCTATATAGCCTGTTCATCACTAATCAAACATTCAAAATATCCATTTTAAAGCTAGAATTTGCTTTGACAGGCAACACGGGGCTGCAAGTAGCAGGTTCCAGAGCAGCTAAATGATAACCTCAGCACACAGCAGTTCCTTGTGTTTGCAGCCCTTGAGTTTAAAGAGAAGAAAATGTTAGATCTCTTTGTGATTTTATTGCAGCTGGAGGTACATCCAATAGCTATTAAATGACTGTCATTTGTTTAGATAAAAAACCAGACAGGAGAAAGTAAAATCCTGAGTTTTCCTTATTTTTTAACATATCCTGCTGGAAGAGTTGCTTTCTAACCAGTAGACACTTGGTCAAGTTAGCATCAGGATGAAGAAAAGAAGATTCTGTGAAACCAAAGTCTTAAGAGCTTATTAAAGCAAAAACTTGATTAGTACCCATCAAAGGAAATACAAAGTATTACTATTACTAATCCTTATGGAAAACATCTGCCTACTTAAATAAAAAGGTCAGTTGGTTGGGGCAGTAGAAATATTAGAAGCTTGGTACAGTATGACTCAAATTGTACCGTGGCTTTCACTTAATATTAAAGCAAATCTGAGTTCTGCTTTCTGTACGTTTGCCTGTTGTTTGTCCAAAAACCTCCACAACACAATTTTGATATTATACTGGTGCCTCTGGAGCTGGCAGAGGTTGTAATTTCACACTACCTCCATCAGCACACTTTTTTTCCTTCAATTTTGGTGAAATTTTGGTTGTTACAATACAGAGAGCCATGAAAGGTAGAATAACTTCTTGCTCTCCTGAAAGCTAAGAAAGAAGAGAAACAAGACAGCCCTGGTTAGTCATAGTCTTGTAGAGATATGACAGTAGAGGAAGCCTAAGAAGGACATTTGTCATTTGTTGTTGCTTTCTGTTGCCAATATAATTTGCTTGTCTGGTTTCTGTAGGTCAATCTTCCACAGAACAGGAATGTAGCTTTCTCCCCCTTTTAGTGCATGTTCTTTTTCTACAGTTGCTTTGCCACACACACATCTTCCTGCTGCTGCATAACTGTGACTGTTTCCAAAAGAATCCCTTTTTCTTTAAAAGATGTGTTAAGGGCAAGGTAAGCATACAAAAAGGAAAGTCAAACTCCTTTTGAATCCTACTGCAACAGACCTTTAATGGCTTTTATCATTTCAATAGTGGAAAACAAATGTTAATATTAGAGTAACCTGAATATAACCTCACAACACTGCTCTAAGGGGCAAATATATCATTATCTCAATTTACCAGTGGTAGCCTGAAGCATAGATAGAATTTTTTGTGTGTGTGTGTCTGGCCCAAGGTCATGTAGAAGTGCTGTAGCAGAAGCATAATTAGATGCAAGATCTTCTGAGTTCTAGTCTAATACTTATTAGCCATCCTTTCTATGCCATTAGTGGTAATGGGAGGCATTTATACTTACCTAGGAGAACACTAGCCTGAAGAAATGTTTTTTTTCCAAGCATGACAATAGAATCTTGCACTGTCTGGGGTGTCTCCTCTTTGCCTTAGCACACAGCTAAACCTGTCTGGGCTTAACCTCAGTAATATGAAAATCAAAGAGGTGAAATTCTGCTCTCTGTTGTGCCAGCAAAATTATCATTGTGAGATTCCAGCTTGCTGTTTCTTCAGTGTTTTGGGTCACATAAGCTCTGTCTAAAGGTGGAGAGGAATTTTCTTCCTACTGGTTTCAACTGCTTGCTTTCCAAGTCCATTTTAGAAATAGTCAAGCCAGTTTTCAGTGGTCTATCCATTAATAGCAAAGAATATGTACCTGGTACTTACTGCAGTCAGCTCGTCTTCTAGGCCATGAAAGGTGGAACGACTTCTTGCACTTCTGAAAGCTAAGAAAGAAGAGAAACAAGGAAGCCCTGGTTAGTCATAGTCTTGTAGAGATGTGACAATAGAGGAAGCCTAAGAAGGACATTTGTCATTTGTTGTTGCTTTCTGTTGCTAATATTATTTGTTTGTCTGGTTTCTGTAGAGGAGCAATAGTTTCAGGGCCTCTGCACTGCTAGAACTGCTAAAACCCAGGGGAACACATCTCCAGCTTACTTCACTTATGTCACCATATACAGTTACTTCCATGAGTTCCCACTAAGCAAAGGATGGAACTACAGATATCAAACTTTGAGTGCTTCTGCTTCTGACACCTGTATTCTTCATAAAAATGCAAATTTCATGTGCCTAAGATAGAGATAGCTGCTGCAGGGGTGTCGCAAAAAGAATTTAAACTTCAATTAAAATTTTATGAGAAAATAAAATCAGTCTTAGATGGGCAAAATATTTCTTTGAAGCTTCACTAGGCTACTTTAAAGATACCTGTGAAGTCTCTGTATATCACAGGAATCTCTTTGTGTTGCAAAAGATTGCCACTTACATGGAAACAGAGCAAGTAATGCAGTACCACTAACTGACACTGTGCCTGAAAACATCTCTCTAAGATCTTTCTGAGATGTGAGGCAGTATTAAGGAGTGGTTTTGGTGGGGGGGTTGCTGTTGATTTTTCTTTTTTTAATTTATTTTTCTGTGACAACACTAACTTTATCACTACGCTATAGTGTCTTTCTCCATGTAATTGTTAATGGTAGCAACGAGAGGACCAAGCGCTTTGTACAAGACATACGTTACACACTAAAGAAAGCTTGTTGTAGTCCAATTGCTAAAACAACTCCACAGGAAGTCAGGTGAATCACAAAATTTGTCCTTGCTGAATCCAAAGTATAGTAATGTCACCCAATAGATGGCAGCAGCATCTTTACAATACAATACTTTTATAGCAAGCACAGAGACATTTGGGATGAATTTCAGCTGCTGGCTGCCAACTGACAAAAGAAATAGGGGACTTTTTGTGCTAAAAAGTGCCATTATAGGAAAACGTAGCAGAGTGCATTGTTTTCTAATGGGACTTTTGTCAGTTCTACTTAATACAATCACAATTTTGTTCATTGGGAGTGTTGCTAGTCTCACTAATCAGGAAAAAAAGTACAGCTTGAATGGTTCCAAATGATCATTGATTCCTGACTATAAAAGACTTTGTTTCTGTTTATTGAACAAAAGCTTAGAAAGAGGGAATTTCCTCTGTATTAGTAGAGTTAGATATATGGATGCAGGTAACCTTCATGCATGTGAACACACATGCCTGTGCACAAACACAAATGTGCAGTTTTCAAGCTGTCGGTTGAAAAGAGCACCCTTTTCTCTAGGGAAGAAATGTTTCTGAAGATATTGTTGTCACAGCTATTATTTTGGGAAACAAAAAGTTTGACAGATCTGCATATGAATGCAAGTTTTTGTCTGAGGAAAGGTTAGGTCTGAATTCTTGACATTAGGCAAAGATGAGCACTAGAAACATGAACACTTCAAGATCAGAGATAACTCTATTATGAATAATTTATAACTTTGACAACAATTATTTCCCAATTTAGAGGAAGACTGACTGTTAGGAGAGTGATTTGCAAATTTTGTTTGAAGAAGTTACTTCAAATTCACTGACCATTCTGATTGTCACTTCTGCTATATTTAAACCAAGAAAGATATTCTATTTGGGAATGAAAACAAAGGTAATTTTGTGATAATTTTTGGGGGGAGGAATATTCTGCTTTTTCTCAGATTTAGAAGTCATTAGTTCACTAGGTGCTTTGTCTTCTGTAAATATTATGGATGCTTCTAATTTGTGATTCAGTAAATAACAGAATGTGAGTATCAGAACTGCCACATACACAGACCAGAGTGTTATTATTTTCTCTCTAATAACCAGACTACATAAGACAGGCTGTCAGTAAAATATTTCTGCCACATGCATTCCTCTGAGTGTAGTTATTACACTTCAAATAAATACAGCTATATATGTATAGCTATGTATATTCCTTTATGGTTCCCAAAATAGATCAGCAGTTGTAAAAGACAGTAAAAAAAAAAATTCAAACTTTAATTTGAAAATTATATTACTCTCTGTCAGAAGAGCAAAGCTTTCTGTTCAGCATATCCTGTGACATTTTATGTCCTTCCCCTAGCTGAAATACCTTGACTTTCAACAGGGCACTTTGCATTAAGCGGAGAAACCCCTATGCACCCATAATTACAGTTGGTTGTTAATTATAGTAAGTAGTGCATGATTTTGGAATAATTAAAGCCACAAAATCCATTCTGCAATACTATTCTGATTTGAAAAAGAAATTCAGATGAAAACATCATGACCTCTCTTATTGACAAGTTAAATCACATAAAGCAAGGAACTGTTGCCTGAAGTCTCTGTTTTCTTTTTAAATGCTCTCTACAGAATTGATGAGCTGTAGTTCAAATTGACACCTGATGCTTAGTTAGTCATGTGTGGAATTACTAAGCAACGACTGTAGTAGCAGGTAAACTAAGAGCTAGTCCATGGTATATTCTTAAGCTTATAATGTAAGCATAGGAAATAAAAAGGGCAATCAGAAGCAAAATTAAATTAAGATTTGTGAAATTCTCCAAATACATGACAGGAATTCTAATGACTGTACAGTTCCTATCCCCATATTTTGAAAAGAATAAATACTAGTGAGCAATTGAAATTGCAGAGCAGCAGAAAGACTTTAATGTAGGAACACAGTCCTTTTACTGAAGGTGAGGGCAGGCCATGAGCAGATATATTGACTACTATTTGCTTGCCTAGTTGCATTAATTTTCGTATTGAGGAGTGGTTCTGTCTCCTTGCACTCTGTATTACTGTAGCTTTTTTACAGAACTAGTGGAAGACACAGAACAGAGATAAATCCTTCAGCAGAAGAAAAGGAAAGGAAGGGAAGGCAGTGAAGAGTAGTATTGCAGAGACCATTTTAGTTCACCAAAAGATCCCTGAATCAGGACAACAGAGAAAATGGTACAAACCCAATTTGTTTTCAGTTCAGGAACTGTAACTCCAATGATGAGTCTCCCAGGAAATAAAAGACATGATGTAGCACTCTATTTGTACAAAAAAATAAGGGTAATTGCTTTGGTTGACATTGATCCCACCAAATTTTAAGTACTTAATTGAGGATCCTAATTAAGAGTGTAGTTGTCCTAGGTTCTTGCATAATCAATAGAGAGAAGCTTCTTAGAGGGCAATTCAAGTCCTGCATTAACTCACAGCAGGCAAAGCAGTCTTTCTCCACTGAGTCTTAAACAGCTTTTACTAACAAATGTTAGTTAAGTTGCTCCATACTAGAAAGGGGAAAAACAGACCTCTAGCTCTCGAAGTGGTTCATTTTTTGTTTTCATATTATACTGAAAGTTGTTCTTTCCTCCATCAGGATTTTCTACTATTCTTTAGATTGGATTACTTTTCATGTTTGAGTGAATATACAGATAGCAAAACATTTGACTCAGAACATGATTTCCAAGGAGGGGAAAAAAAATTAGAAAAAGCAACATCAGTCTCTTAATGCATCCAAAGAAGCCCGGTCTTTTCTTGAAGACCTTTAAAGAGAAGCATGAAAGGTAATGGACACCTGCTCTCTGTCTTGAACTGAGGTCTCTGAGAGTATTTAATCCTGAAAGTAATTTGTAGTTCTTCTTTTCCAGGGATGTTGTCATTCTGAGTTATATATACACACCAAACTCTCTCTCCCATTCACAAATATAACCTCACTGCAGATAATAACCTGTGATGGAGTTATCGCTATTTTTGAGCAATTACTCTAATCATTTCTTGTGTTCTCTGCTTCAGATTCCCTGCTGTTATCAAAGCTCTAGAGAGTCTCAGACCTCAAGACAGGAACTACATGCAGAACTCACGAGATGGTGGCTTGCATCTCAGCTCCATGTTCAGCTGGTAAAATCAAGAATTTTCTATTCCCTGCCTTTGACACCGAAAAGGATCTTTAGGTTTGGTGTGAGGTTTTTGAACTGGTAGGACCAGGCTGGGCTTTCACTCTAAGGTCTAGCTCATGTTGCTTAAAGTGGTATAGGCATTTTTTTTGCCCCCTTAACAAAAGAAACAGTGTGTTATTTTTAGATGCTTCAGGGACTGACTGTCTGACTCACAAACCAACCCATGTAATCAGCTTCAGAAGTTAATAACATTGTTCAAGTGAACAGGGATGTAGCCTGCAAGATGAGAGAGAGTCAAATGCACGTAACAGCTCACTTCAAATCTGCAATCAGACAGGTAATTATTATTGCTCAGGATGCCATAGTCCAGCAATTATAAAATTTAAATAATAATTTTAGAAGTCTTAATTATAACAACCAGAATAGTCCTATTCAAAATAGTCCCAAAAATAACTTAGCAAGAAGTTAATAGCAATTTACCTGATTGAGGAACAGGTAGAGATTTAATTAGAAATGTAAAATGTGATTTGCTTCTATTTGCATAGTATATAGAAAAAGATTTTGCTCTTTTGGGGGGAAGTTTTTACTTGCTTTTCATTATTCAAATAATAGGTTATCAACAAATTCACAAAAAATAGGATTCAATTGATGAACATAAACATACGATTTGCATTGATTTATGCCTGATCTGTGTCTATTTTATTTATCTGTAAATATCAGGTAAATAGATTACATCACGTAAACAAAGACTTTTTTTACAGTCATTTGTTTCCTGATATGTAGAAATAACATAATGTGCTTATTTACTTCTCATTGTAAGTCTAATTTTAATAATGTCCTTCACTGGGAAGCAAATATTAGGTAGTTTTCTCTTTTTGCCTGGGAGAGTGGCCATGTACTGAAGGGTCATGTGCTGGTTCTGTGGCTAGCACATCCCAGGGAGGTTTTATATCTTCAGACTGCTGCTGAGGAGCTGTCTGTACCACCTCTCAGCAGCAACGCCCTTGAAATATATTGCTGGTAAATTCAGTGATATTACCAACAGCACTAATCTAGAAGACCATGCCATCATCAATACATAATAAATAAGGTTCATTGATTAATACTGGAGAATTGAAAGAACTGCAGCTGTGATCTGATCTGACTGTGCCAGGTTCCTGTGAAGGCTTCATGTTATAAATAGACAAAACAAAACAAAAATGTATACTCCTCATTTTACAAAACAGGAAAACCAGCTCATACAAAATTTAAATAGCTTGTTTTGTATCCCACAGAACATCCTTTTCTTTATTACACTTTCAATTACAGTCTTCCCCCCCGCCTTCATACGTTATGTTGAATTGTCAGTCTTCTTCCTTCCCTTCTTTACACAGCACAGAGCATGAGCACTTCCTTTTTTACTCTTTTTTCCCCTCTTTCTTTACATTTCCCACCCCCAACATTTTTCCACCAGTTGTCAGGATTTACCTTTCAAGCCAGATTTACCATTCACAACCCAGTGACCCCTTCTCTGAAATACCAAAGCAATATCTTTGGTAACTCAGAGATACAGTAGTGTGTCTGAGCTGGTGTCGGAATTCTTGCGATGCTTCAAATTAGTCTTCCTTTGTCTTTGATAGATACAGGGAAACTGTTTGATGATAAGTGACTTGTATCCTTTCTACTGTAGATGTTTACTGCAAGTGGAGAGGATACTCAGAATCTTCTACTGTTGGAGTTGGTGTTAGGTGCTCACTCAACACTTCAAGATGATACATGTTTATTTGCCTGTGGTGCCCAAAGAGAAACTTTACTTGAAGGAAAATAGTTTTTATCGTTCTAAGAGATTTTTCAGTATTGTAGGTGTTGGGGGGGAGGGGGGAGGGGGAGGGGGAGGTGAGGGGTGGTGGAAAAGAAGACCAAGCAGATTAAATACTTTCTGGCTTGGAAATTCTATTCTATTGATGAAATTGAGAGTCTGGTATTTGCTCCAAGAAGTAAATACTAAATCAAGGTAGAGTAAGACTTCAAGAACATGTGAGAGAATGTTAAGTGGGGGAGACTGGAAAATGGAAAAACGAGATTCAATCCTCAAAATGAAATCAGCTTCTTTTGTGTGCTGACAATAGACAGCTGGGCCTTCTGCATTGCTTTTTTTTTTGTTCATGGCCATAAATTTTATTTTGGGCAAGAGATACTTGGTGGATTTTAGTGATTGAATCTCTTCATAAGTGAACAATTTCTGATGAAAACATTTAACTGGAGAATTTCTGATGGGCTGTAGACACTATATGGGGAGTTCTTCAGAACTATACAGTATCAGTATACAAGCCAGCAACCTTGACCATGCTCCTCCCCTACAAAAACAATGGTCACTTTTCTGCTGCAGTTGAATTAATCAGTGAAGATTCAGTGAAAATGGTGGCAGTAAATTGCATATACCGTGTGTTGCCCCAAGCCTTATCTGAATTAATCTTCTCTGAGCTATGTGTCCTGAATATAGATCACCACACTGTCCTTTCTGGTAAATACTGTAGAAAATGTAGAACATAAATACTGTGTGGAATACAGTATCAAAATTAATGGTCTGTTGACTCATCTTGAGCATAAAATATGCCTCCTAAACATAGAAGGAATCTTTCATGGTTTCAGAAATAGCTTCTCATGATCCTTATTGAAATATTCCCTCTTTCTGGAAGTAGAAACCAAGTGAATGGTTGTGATTGCCATCACAAAGCAGTATGCTGTACAATTTACACCACTGGTCAGAAAATCACTTCAGGGCTCAGGAAGCTGCATTGTGTTGCTAAGATTAGTTTACATAGTTCTCACAGTGATATCCTATTTTATACAGGTGTTGAAACAACTCAGCAATAGAAATAGAAAAAATATACCATGAAAAATAAAAAGGGAACAGTAACCAAAACCCAAATGGCTTTCTTTGACAGTGCCTGAATGTACCATCTGTTTCCATTGCATTATAAATTGTTGTAGAAAATTGATATGCAGTGCTATTTCTGGGTAGCTCTTAATTTGCATTTGCTTTTTGTTAAAAATGGGCCTAACTGCAAACCATCATGCTGAAACCCACCAGACTTTGGAAGGAAGTGTTCAAAGCAGCCTGGGGTGTTCCAGCTTGAGGCCTGGATCCACAGCTAAATGGTGCAGCTGCCCACATATGTGTAGTATGCTAAACCACAGCTTTGGATCTAGATACCACACAGCTTGTCAGATGTTCAGGCTCCTGATCCAATTGTCCACTTAAATTTAGGGCTGTAACAATTGAATTATAATGACATAGGGCTTACCCCCTTAGCTACATTAAATAACCATATAATCAGTTAACTCAGGGAGCCAACATGTTATTGGAGCAGTATGGTTACTTTCAAGCAATACCAAGAATACAGACTCAGTTGGTTTTAACTTAATATGTGAACCTCACAAGAACAAAACAGGGCAACAGTTTTTCATGGCCATGATTGTGATTAATCTGGATGTAAATTACCATCCCAAAGTAACATTCCATCCTCCAGCTGGAGGAAACTGAGCTACAGTTTCCTAACCCTGTATAACAGTCCAAATCACTTGCAGGCAGAAATGGAACAGCCAAAGACAAACTCAAACCTACAGTGCCGACATTGTCTCCGTTGAACTCTGTGCTGGGCAAGAACAGAAGTATATAAAACCCTTCCCTGACAAACACTTCTTTCCCTACATGACCTGTATCAGAGAAGCTTAGGAGACAAGAGATGTGGGAACCAGCTCCAAAAGCTACCTGTCTGTGGTGGATATGTCTATCCCCATGTATTTGTGAAGCAAGGTTTTACATGGTTTTGCTTCACAGCACAAGGAGCTTTGAATGTCTATTTTATTCCAAAAAGCAACATACTAGCTTTCCTGTCCTCTAATAATTCTGGAATTATTTTTTCCTTTGGTATAGTCTGCTCCATTCATTATGTACTTATTTTATGAGGTTTTGGAAGGAAGACAAAGGAGAATACAGCAAAGATTGAGTTTGCTGAAAAAACTTCCTGCTTTACTATTCGAACATGCAGTGGGATAGGGGTGCTTGGACCAGTGTGAGGAAGTCCTGCTGTGCTGTGTATTTGAGTTTCTGGCATTTAGAAGTTTTCATTCAAAAATACAAACACAGACAAAGCTAAGCTCCTCTCAGAACTGTGGGATGAGAAATAAAGGATTGTTTGTGCAATAGCCAAGAGCGATGGCAGTAATACCCAGTCCTCTGCAGACCAGTAGGAAAGGTAATTTTGACAGCAGGCCAGTGATATACAGGAGATGTGGCTTCATGCTGACTTGCCACAGGAACATTTGGATTCATTGGATCCATCATGCCACATTGTGGGCTTGAGCAGCAGCCTGGGAGGCACTGAGCATTAGACCCAGCAATGTAGCTCCAGACGGGCAGTCTGGCCAGGAAAGAGAAAGATTAATTTGTCTTTCCTATGTTCTACACCTTCTATGTGTGCAGAGCTTAAAGACTTGGGTTCTAGGCTGTCATGATATACTGTTTGCATTGCATTGATAATGCGAAAACCAAGGTAAAGGTATGAATAACAGATACTTGAAACTCACCACTTTCACTCCAAGATGCTGGTTACTTCTTTATCTTACTTGTTAATGAACTGCATCTTCTCCCCTGTAAAAATCTCGTCTGGTAATGCTTGGTGATCCAGCTACTGCTTTTTAAAAGTTTTGAGGGCATAGTTATCAACAAGTTCTGTATTAATTGCATTATATATTTATTCCTTAAATTGCCATGATTCCCTGACAGAGAGAAGGAAGAGATCAAAGTTAGCATATTTTTGGATAAGTTGCAGAATTAAGCCTGTTATTCATTCACTCTAAAGAACCTGGAAGTATAGAAGGCATAGTGAATCTGGAGGTGACGATAGTAAATGCAAGGTAAATTTATCATTTTTTGTAGGTATCTAAACATTACCTTTTTGACAAATGAATTTTAAAGGGTGCATCTTGTATACAGAGCAAGTATAGTCACTTTGTTCTGATGGAATACAAGGTATTGGATAACACCATGATCCCACTGTGTAGTGAACAGAAATTACTGCAGATAAATTGGTAGTATAATGTAGCTGCAGGTTTGTGACAATATGAGGGACCTCAGCTGTTTGACTTCAGGCTGTAATCCCAAATGGTGTTGAAATTCCTGTTGATTTTCATGTTGCCTATGTGTAGCTGAGTCACTTTCAGCTTTTACACTACCCTGAACTTGCTGCAGGTGTGCCTTCTGAAACTTACGCTTTATAATCTACTTTCTGGACAGCACAGTGTGTGATAGCATCAATGTCAGTCTGTTTGCAGACTGAGATCTATTCCTCTTTGGAAATTGTAGAGTCCTATTTCTTTCATATCTATAGGGACACAGATGCTGTTTACTGCAGAAAAGAAGTTGGTGATATTTTTAGCTGCTTGTGAAAACTGTGCTTGTAATCACAGATTAGGGCCTGCCTTGTGTCTTTACTGCGGCTTGCTCTTCCTTAGTTGTGTCCCTTGAAGCATTTGCACTGGCCTACCTGATAGATGTGAGTGTCAGAGAAAGAGATGGATTTTGCAATGACTTTCCTTCCTGCACTTAGTAGTGCTTTATTTTGTAAGTACACTTGAGAGAGGAAGCCTAACCTAACCTTTAATATACCGTTTCCACTTCAGGTTGTCCACATTTTCCTTGTTTGAATATTCTGCTTCAGTGGTATCACCTAGGTTAGCTACTGCCTGAGAATTAACAGATTGCTCCTGAATTCCAAGGATCTAACTCACACTGCTAGTAACCCTTTGGGGGAGCAATGGGGCATAGATCTTGTGAACACCTAATTGTACCATGCCTATTCTTCGGGAGCTCAATGAGATACAGATCTTTTGACCACTTAATTATATCACATCTATTACATTAGTAAGTTCTCCAAAGAAAACTTGTCATCCAAGGTCATACAAAGAATCAGTGGCAGAGATGCCAATTAAATAAATGTGTAACAGCTTCTTTTTAATATAGATGTTAATCTGGCTTTTTATAGGCTTAACCTGATACTATCCTGAGATAATGCAATATTTGTTTGAGAAAAAATTCAGCCCCATTTCCAGCACTAGATCTGCTGTTATAAAAATGGCAGCCATGTTATGTTAAGGACACAGGATCTATAGCTAGTTAGAGATTTTTTTCTTGCTGAAACTCTAAAAATAATACAAGTTTAAATCAGTTCTAAGGCAACATTAAAGTGGTATTGATCCTATTGAACAATGAAAGTGTATATGTTTGTAGTTACCTTATCCATCAGTAAAACATATAGACAAAAGAAGCTTGCAATCCTTGTAGCTGTTGACAGCAGCAGCAAGAAAACATTGCCAAAACAGAGACTTTTATTGACCGTTAATAAGCTAATATCTTCCAGGGGACTGTATCAGTCACTCTTTCACCTGCAAGATATAGATACGGAAGGGTGAAAGTTTCACTGCCAACTGATGAGGAGCTGTCAATGTATGCCTCCCTCTTGCATGCGAGCTCCATCAGCTTTTGGAGTGCTCAGCAGCTGGGAATAGCTGCTCAGTGTTGAAAATTCAAAATAATCAATTTTCTTCTTCAGCAGGTGGTTTTCGTTTGTTTGGGGGTTTGTTTTGTTTTTCTTTTATCTTTTTTCTACTAAGTCTGCAAAAGAGTTGGAGAAATAAGATCTAAAGTAGATTTTAAACTGAAATAATCTCTACAATACATTTAACTATTTTTTCCAGCTCCTGAAGGTTTTGAGACATGCACTCTGTCTCTCAAGAGCAATGCAATGACTCTCTAGCTAGCCACAGCAGCTGGCAGTGGCATCCCAGGAAAGAATGCCACAAGAATTTCCTACTATTTCACAGCTGCAGATATGATTCTTTGGAAAAAGGGAGGGTGTTTGTATATAGAGTTGGGAAGCCTTGCACTACAGCAACAGCTGTTCTACAGAATAAGTAATGAAAAAAGATTTCAGTTTTGCAGGCTGTCAGCTTTTACCAGGATTAAGACAACACCATTCACTTGAAATCTAGTTATTCTTAGAAACATTAGAAACATCTTACCTACCAGAGGGTCTTGTCAGCCAGTTTTTGTGAAATTACAGTTACACATTCCTATTTTTTTTTCTTTCTACTCTTGTAGGGAAAAACACATGAACTGTGAAACTAACCTGGAAAGTAACAACCCATATTCTGTCAACAGCAAAAAATAAATAGCCTATTTAACCAACAAATAATAGAGAAATTATTTCCTTGTGAATCTCCAAAGGCTGTAACAATGTTAAGGCTGTAACAATGCATCTAATAACAAGGGGAAAATAAGTTGTCTTTATCTCTTTAAATTTTTCTAGGGTAAGCTACTGAGAAAAGTATTTCTTTCTTCCAAAAAACATCCACGTACATTTAGTAGATAGTAGTATGCTAGTAGTATGGTAGTAGGTTTTGAGACTGCAGAGATAAATAGGAATTTGTCAGTGACCATAGATGTCACTGCTTCTGTGATGTCTTTTCTAGTGTTTAAACACTGGGGAGTAACTGATCAGATACTAAACTCTGTCCCCTTGAAAGGACGCTTTAACAAATCTGTTTATCTTCCAAGGACATCAATGTGGATAATGCAAGAAAAGAATTCCTAATCTGAATTGAGGAAGAGTGCAGGCAGGCAGACATCTGATTCTTCACTCTTTCTTAAAAATTATAATTGGAGACATTACTGGAAAGGAAAAAACCTCAATAAAAGGAATGGTAGACAAAGCATGTAGTGGGGAATATGCTAGATGTCATGAATAGTCCAAATAACATTACAACCTTTGTCAGAATAATGTTCATTAAATTTAGTTTGGTTTTCAATCCTGAATGACTGTCCTGAGTGTTAGTTTTGTACTCAGTCACTTGTATCATGCTGAATTGCTCAACATTTAATTTGTACATGTTGAATATAAATTAACTTGAATAGTATCATCTAGTCCTAATTTACTTAGAATAATTTATTACAGTATTTTTTCAGTGTGTGTTGAATTCTAAACTTGTCATATTGTTTCTTTTAGGGATGATCCTGCAAATACTTAAAACCAGGCGTCACTTATTCTGTATAGCAGAAAAAGTGATCTCTGTGAAATGTTTGTCAGACAAGGACTTTAAAGTCTAAGCATTTCAGCCCCAAAAAAGCAGCATAATACCATGTAAAAGCAGCATAATGCCATGTAAAAGCAGCATTCTACTGTTTGCTCATTGCTGAACATCACGAAAGTACGTTTTCCACTATATAATGCATTATACATTTCTGAGAGAGAACACAGAGTTGAAAAGTGATATTTCTGGAGTCTAGGAAGGAGCTCAATTGTTTTGCTTCATAGTTTTTGCACAGCTTGTATTTTCATAATCTCCAGTCTTTAGAGATGAGTATTTGCCAATACTTTAACTCTTAAATGCCTTTTATGCTTACTGCCATTCTATGATTGTGGTAATTAATTCCATTTGTATGCTTCTTTCACAAAGTATTCATGTGCACTAAACTCTGATCCAGCCATCAAATCAAATGATTCAGTGTATTAACTTCTTCTGTGTCTATTCATATTCTGCCCTTTTCCTACTTAGTGATAATTTGAAAATTTGGAACATCACTTTTATATGCTTTTATGCCATTAATATCAAAAGTAAAGAGGTGGAGACCCTGCCTAATTAACTTCTTAATAGCATCAAAAAGATCTATTAACTGTCTGCTTAATATCTTTGGCCAAATCTCTGCAGCTGTCAGAGGGAGTACAGCTTTGTATAAAATCTGTTGTTTTTTTTTTTATCCCAGCCAAACACCATGCCCACAGCATCTGCACTGTCTATTTTCTGTACTTGAATGTAGCTGTAAAGGTACTTTCCAATCTAATGTCCACAGCTAGGTCAGAAATAAAGGTTTTTAATCAAGTTAATGAATACCACCACATTTTTGAGGGTAGGTGTCAACATTTGAATAGTTATATTCCATAGTCATGAACCTTCTACCATCATGTACCAGTATAGGTTGGGGGCTGATCTGTTGAAGAGCAGCTCTAGGGAAAAGGGCTTGGGAGTCCTGGTGGACAACAGGATGACCATGAAGCCAGTAATATGCCTCTGTGACCAAGAAGACTGATGGCATCACAGGGTGCATTAGAAGGGATGTGATTAGTTGGTTGAGAGATGTTCTCCTCCTCCTCCTCTATTCTGCCCTGGAGAGGCCACATCTGGAATATTGTGTCCATTTCTGGGGCCTCTCAGTTCAAGAAGGACCTCAGGCAACTGCTTGAAAGAGTCCAGTGCAGAGCTACAAAGATGATGGAGTGGAACATCTCCCTTATGAGGAATGGCTGAGGGAGTTGGGTCTCTTTAGCCTGGAGGAGACTGAGGTGCGACCTCATTCATGTTTACAAAGATGTTAAGGGTGAGTGTTGGGAGGATAAAGCAAGGCTCTGCTCAGTGATGCCCAATGATAGGACAAGGGGCAACAGGTGCAAGCTGGAGCAGAGGAGGGTCCAGGTGAACATAAGGAAAAACTTTTTCACTGTGATGGAGACAGAGCCCTGGCACAGGCTGCCCAGAGATTCTGTGGAGTCTCTTCTCTGGAGACGTTCATAAACCACCTGGATATATTCCTGTGTGACCTGCTGTAGCAGGTGACTAGGTGACATTTCAAGGTCCCTTCCAACCCCTAGCATTCTGTGATCATCATCATCAGTCATGAGGATAAGTGTTCACAAGTCTCAGATGTTTTAATTATCAATTACATGTCTAAGAATTCTTTCTGGACTTGGGGTGGGAGAGGGCAAGGAGAAGGATTTGTTATTACTTGCAAGAAGAATGTTAGCAACCACCTGCTATCTGAAAGTGAAAACACATAAAGAAGCTGGGCAGTGACTGGCTGGAAAGCAGCCCTGAGGAGAGGGACTTGGGGGTGCTGGTGGACGAGAAGCTCAACATGAGCTGTCAATGTGCACTTGCAGCCCAGAAAGCCAACCAGATCCTGGGCTGCATCAAGAGAAGTGTGGCCAGGAGGTCAAGGGAGGTGATTCTCCTCCTCTACTCCACTCTGGTGAGATCACACCTGGAGTACTGCGTCCAGTTCTGGAGCCCCTATTACAAGAAGGATATGGACATGCTGGAAGGTGTCCAGAGAAGGGCCACCAGGATGATCAGAGGGCTGGAGAACCTCTCCTGTGAGGACAGCCTGAAAGAGTTGGGGCTGTCCAGTCTGGAGAAAAGAAGGCTCCAAGGTGACCTTCTTGTGGCCTTCCAGTGTCTGAAGGGGGCCTGCAAGAAAACTGGGGAGGCACTTTTTAGGATATCAGGTAGTGACAGGACTTAGGGGGAATGGAATAAGCTGGAAGTGGGGAGATTCAGACTGGATGTGAGGAAGAAGTTTTTCCCCATGAGAGTGGTGAGAGCCTGGAATGGGTTGTCCAGGGAGGTGGTTGAGGCCCCATCCCTGGAGGTGTTTGCAGCCAGGCTGGATGAGGCTCTGGCCAGCCTGATCTAGTGTGAGGTGTCCCTGCCCATGGCAGGGGGGTTGGAACTAGATGATCCTTGAGGTCCCTTCCAACCCTGACTGATTCTATGATAAACCAAACATATCTCACAAAAAATAGCTTGAAAATTAGGTTTCTAAATTGTTCCAGGTGACCTTACAATAGCAAATGTATTAAAGACAATGAGACTTTGCTCATGAACAATTCATAAATCTAATCGAACTAAGTTGATAACAAATATTATTCATGCACAAGAGAGTGAAAGCTCTATTAACTTCCAGTCATCAAAGTACGTGGTGAGTTCTGTAAAGCCCTGCTCTTCTCATCTGTTCTCACTTACTACATCTGCTTATGTAAAATGGAAATAAGATTAAGTAACCTGGTTTACAGTTTTTTAGGGTAGGTCTAGGCTTTTCTTCATGTAAAGAGTATTTGCTGTCTTTGTGAAGTAGAGGACTACACATAGAATTGTAGAATGGTTTGGGTTGGAAGGGACCTTTCAAGGTCACCTAGACCAAGCTCCCTGCAGTGAGCAAGGACATGTTCAACTAGATCAGGTTGCTCAGAGCCCTGTCTAACCTGACCTGAATTGTTTCCAGGGATGGGGCTTCCACATGTTTCTGTGTAACCTGATCCAGTTTCATCATCCTCATTGTAAAAAATTTTCTCCCTTCTATGTAGTCTGAATCTCCTCTCTACTAGTTTAAAACCATCACCCTTTGTTTCATCACAACGGGTTCTGCTAAAAAACAAAAAATGTCCACATCTTTTCTTTCAAGACATGGAGTAGTTCTGAAGACCCTCACCATGTGAAACACAAGAGGTCTGTGCTTCTCTCTTCTATCTGTATAGACAATTTCTGTAGTTTTGCATGTGACATTACAAAACCACACTGAAGGTGGCTCTGTTAGTATGTAGAAAAAAAAATAACACTGGGAGTCACTTGTGTATTATCTGCCTTGTCAGTTAAGTGCTACTGACCTTTAAAAGTAGATCAGACCATTTCGTCTTCTTCTCTATTTGTGATACTGCCAACTCCTGATTCTTTTCTTCCACTGTGATTTTGATTGTAAATTTGCTTACCAGTTTTTCTTCCTTCAATCGTTTCCATGCAGGGTTGGGGTTTTTTCAGTAAAGGGAAAATCATCTTCAGCTATTCAAATATTGTGAACATTTACTGAGCACCATTTTACTCTGTTGAAATGTTCTATGCTATTTGATGCTCATTTTTAGTTTCATCCATTATTTTTAACTTGGTTTAGCAATCACAGTGATTTGTTTTCCTTCTGCTTTGCAAATGCTTATTTTAGAGACAGATTCTATTTTGAATATTGTGAAATGCTTTAACTTATGGGAACATAACATGTCAGGCCTATATGGTACACTCCATTTTCCTGGGGAAATTTGAACTATCACTGCTCTTCAGTAACTACAGAGTTAATGTAGTTACTGCATTTTGATGCTATCTAGAGAGCCTACCATGGGTCAGAGTCCAAACTGGTTTAGCTTTCATTTTTGTGCAGTAAGGTTTCTGGTCATCCAGTCTTGTAAGTCAATTCTTCTACCTTTTGTGGGCTACCTTGGAGATCCCACAGATTCTAAAAACAGGTTCAGTGCAGAGTTGAGCAGCTGCAGAGGGAACAGAAGGGAGGCTCATTCTATGAATGAGCGCTGCAGGAATATTCAGAGGCCTTGACATCACCAGCTAGGAGAAAAGACTCCCAGAACTAGGATTGGTTTTTCCTGAGGAGAGTAAAAAAGACACAGCAAAAGTTTTCAAATACATAGATTGTTTTGCTATCTGACGGAATGAGTTACTTTGCACATCTAATGGCATACAAAGAAATCATGGTCTGAAATTGCACAAAGGCAGGTCAGACACTCATGAAGTATTTCTAAGGAGAATTAAGCACTGGGACTGGGTTACTTGTGGAGGTTGTGAGACTTTCCTCACTGAGGGCTATTATTGCAGGTTACATTAAACATTGTCAGACATGATTTTATACAGTTGTTAATACCATAGGCTGCAGTGGTTCTATACAAGTAAGAGGCTGAAGGAGGTCAACTGCTCAGGGGCAAATATTGCTCAGATAGTTAAGCGTCCACTGTGTATTCCAGGCTGAGCACACGGAGAGAGTCAGCATATCCAGAGGTGTTCTGGCCTTTTAACAGCTGCTTGCTGCAGATTTCAGTCAGGTAAATATGATCAAGTGCACACATAAATACAAAGCAAAGACAGGCAAAGGATTTTCTTTTTCATACTCCTTTTGTTTCTGCAGTTTCTGTGATTATAATTTGATAACATAAGTGTGTGTACAAAGTGCTCATTTAGCTGTAACCTCCCTGTACAATCTGGATATAGACAAGAGGTCACCAAATTTTTTGTTCAGTCATGATCTCAGCAGATGAAGGAAAAGCTAAGGAAGTTAAGATGATGAGGTGATATAAGCATTTTGATATTAGCCAATAGGATAGTTGCTTGCAGTGGTCAAAAAGTGCATACTTGGCTATTTTCACATATTGAGAGGCTTGTTGAAATGCATAGCTTAACAAGTCTCTCTTCCCAAATTAGTTGTTACACAGTGAAAATCAAATTTAAAATTCACAAAATTATTAATGGCTCATTGAGGGCTACTGAGAGATGACAACGTCCTCGATGGTTGCAAATTGTTCCAGTGTCACTGTCTACTGCTCTGCTCCAGTGCTTTGAAATGAGTCAGTAGTCAGCTTTAATTTGTTCAGTTTAATTAAATTCCACCTGAATAAATGTGTTGCACAAAGCTGAAGGAGATGCTAAAATTTCCTGGATGATGAATGCAGCTGAGATCTAATTTGATAGTGTACAGCCTTAGACTGCAAGCTACTCTCTTCCACAAAGATGAGCACCATATAAGTACTTAAATAATAATTTAGATGAACTTGTAAGGAAAATCGCATAAAGAAAACAAAGGAAAATTGCATGCAGAAGGATATTTTTTAATATGCCATCATTATTCTTAGAATAACAGAAGTCATCAGTAGGTCAGAAGTACATTTCACTTTCAAAACACAGTCCCATTAAGATTTGTAGCTTGTTTACTTAGCCTGATACTGTCCTGTCTACACATTACATTAATTAAACCACTAGCACTGGCATCAGATAGCATGGTATTTCTGCTCAAATGTCTTGCCTTTGCTGGAGTGACATTTATGAATTATGATTATGATCTGTGATGTTAGGAATTCAAATAAATGCTGGGTCATTGTCCTTCTCTTCCTCACTCAGTGCATAACGGACCAAAAATGCTCCCCTCTCCCAAACCTCCTGCCCCACAGCTAACTCATGACCTGTGAGATAAAAAAAAAAAACAAAAACAAAAGCAAGACAATGCTAAAGTAATGACAAACCACGAGTAAATCAGAAGATTTGTTTAGTTTGGCCAAGGATTGGGTCACTACATGCAAAAATCACGCATAACACTAGTGGTCAGGAACTCATCCAGTTCACTTTCTTGTGTTCTGGCTGGTAACATAACACCCTTTCTCAGAAAGCAACTAAAACAATGGGAGTAAATTCCTTATAAAATCTTTTCTGAAAGTATTTGGCTTACTTACCTGAGATCATGTTGACCAGAGCAAAAGAATGCCATGCTTGTATTTTAGATCACCAACATCACAATTATTGCGTGCAGTTCATCAGGAATAAGCAGATTATCACTACTGAATGTGCCCAGCAGTCCGTCCAAAATAGGGGTGCACAGAAAGGTTCTGCAAAACTAAGCCTGCTTGACTGATTGAAGCATGTTGCCTGATATATCATGTGTGTTTAGGCAGTGAAGTGCTATGGCTCCACATCTTTCATGTAACCTATGGTCACAGAGGCTGGAGGTAAAACTTGTTCAAAAATTCCTCTTGTATTTTATTTCACAGTAGTAACTCTCCTTCAGGAGCTGCATGAAGTTCATTCTCTTGTATGATTTTACAGTACATTACTGCAACTTCTAAATCAGTGTAATTGTCTGAGCCCTTCCTTGTAGGGAAACTCTCAGGGACTCCTTTTCCTCTCTACATGCTCCTAAGGTAATACTTCTTATTATTTTATTTAATTCACTGATTAGTATGTCCAGATCTATACCTTTCTTTCTTCTGAATCCTTGCTTTGCAAGTTTCATTTAGTCTAGGACAGTCTTCCAGAGGATAAACTTTATGCCTGGAAGTTTCAAAGCATAGTTGACCAAAAGTATGATAAGATAACTGGCAGGTAACTGACTAATGGTTTAAGAATTACTCCCACTGCATATGTTTTTCTAAATTCCTGTAGGAATTTAGAAATTTCTGTACTGACGTAGACATAAATAGGTGTTTGTTGTATTTTCTCGTTATGGTGGTATTTTCATTAAAATGTAAACTTCAACCTGCCTATAATTTTACTGAAATGTAGAGGTAGTCAGAACTGTTTTCAAATTTAGAACATGTAACAAATGTTGTTTCACTACTGAAAAAGTTGTCCTAGATAATCAAATTTTTTAATGCTTTGAGACAGATGAGGCCTGACATGAAAATGTATTGTGTTTCTGTAAAATCCTGTGTATAGTTACATGAAGATAGCACTTGTGAATTTAATTTTCCTATAATTTTTCTGTTATTTTCATATGTGGGAGACTTTGGGACTCATGATTCCTATAATCACATGAGATTTCTTAGAAATCTTTCTTTGCATGTTCAAAATAATGTCCAAATTACTGAGTCTATGATTTGAAATAATGTGGTCCAAACACAAGCAACAAACAAGAGTCTCAAAATTGACAGCACATGCTTGTAATAAGCAAAGATCCAGGCTGAAGAAGGGTCCTAGGTTACTCGCAGATAAGAATTTCAGTATCTTACAGGTCCTGCTCTGTGATCCAGGGCCTTTAATGTGGTATCAAGACATGTAAGAGAGAGAGCTCAGAATATGAGTTCAGAATAAGCTGAGCAGGCACGTGTACAGGCAGCCGACAGCAGCCAGATAATAAGTGCTCTGGCACAGCTCAAAACCCACCCTTCTTCAGTCTACCCTTTGGACTGCTGGAAGGTAACTCCATCCAGCTGGGATCCGAAGTCTGGATCTCATAGAGCCAGAAAAACTCTCACGCATTTTTTGAAGGAATTTTACATGCATTCACTCTTCATTTCAGCAGAGACCAAAAGAAGGATTAGTTTTGTTAATGTGCCCAGAGATTAGCAAGCACTCTTGGGAACCCACAGACTTAACGTTTAAAGGCTCTAATCCACAGATCATGTCTCCCAGGAAATTTTCCAAACTGTAGGTTTACACAGTGAGTTCCCCCTTGAGGTGTCTTTAGCTTTCTGCACCTTCCATTCCCTTCCATGTAAATGCCATTCTGCATACATTGGCCCAAAATGTGTTCAGTTTTCTTTTCAAGGCTGATCATATATTTAGGGCATTTCAGTAACAAGCAATCCATGAATGCCATTATAAAACAGATGTCATATTATTAATAAGGTATAAAGCTTAGGCAAAATAAGCATGGATGGGGTTGAGCAGTGACCCCCCCTCTCCTCCTCCATTGCAAGATTTTGGAGCCTTTGGTGTTATAATCCTAAATCCTAAATGTGAAAAGTACAGGAAAATGTGTTAAGAAATTTCCTCACACAGTGTGGACTCTGCCTTTAGCCCTGCTAACGATGGGAGAAATGGAATAGCTAATAGAGTAGCTAGAGAAGAAAGAAGTGGCTCACTGAAGCAGATGATGGGCATAATACTGGATAGCCTTGCTATCTAGCTGGATAGGCAAGAGAGCCTTATGATTTGATAACAGCAATTTGCAGGCTGATATTACAAGAGGTTGGAAGCCAGCAAGTGCTCTCAACAGTTGCTTCACTGAGAAAAGAGTGGAAGTACTTCGTTAAAATATTATTATACTTGGTGTAGAGAATAAAGAATTGATTTGATCGCTAGTAACAGAGACCAAATTCATTTCCTAAAGCAAGAAATACTAGGTTTAGACACCATTCAGAGCTCAGTGTAAGGGTGTTCATAGTGCCCCACACATTTCCTCCCCAAGATTCTGTAAGCTTTTGCACTGGGTTAGGGTAGCTACTCAGTCTCGGGCACATTTAGTTGTAGGTGGCTGTATTTCTTCTCACTGAGCTACCTGCTGTCCCCCATTTTCTGATGTGCCTGATAGTTTCATTCTTTAGAGAACTGATAACAAAAAGGAGTAATAATATATTGCTCTGTTTATCTTCCTATTTCTGCTTTGTTTTCCACCTTCAGTACAGTTTTGTTCAGTCATTTCTTTCATTTTTTGAGAAGCAGAGAGAATTGGAGGTCACTCAGTGCATCTGCTTTAGTAACTGGTGTGGAGTCAGATTGGACTTTATCTGTCATGTTCCTAAACCTCTGTCCACACTCTGTTTCATCAGCATGAATTTCACACTAGATTCACTGGGCATGCTTATAGACCTGGCAGCTCCATGTTTCTTGCTTCCACCAGGATGGAAACAGTTTCAGTGAGCAGTGTTGTACTTGGGACAGTATGACAGGACACCAACCATGGATGTAGAACAACCTCTCTCTTGAACGAACCCCTTCATAAAACGAATCTAATGATAAGCCCACTGAGCTCACAAGCATTTTAATTTCATTTTCCTGGATTTTTGATTGGTGGCTCATTATAGTGTTTGTTAGTGGCTTCTGGAAACTGAAGATTACCCTTGTTACTGCCAGTCAAAGCCTGTGTGGCAGTTTAGGCTGGGTGCCCCCTGCCACTGCTGCATGAGATACACCTCTGGTGTCCTGGATGCCCACCCACAGGGGTGGACACAGGAAACGACGTATTTCTACCCAGAAGTCCTGCACCCTATAAGGCCATCTGCAAAGTCATTCTCTTCCTCTTTCTTCCCTCTCTGCTCCCCTGGGAGATGTCCTCTCTTATCGGGTAATGCCGGGGGAGTATCCTCAAGGCCCCTTAGGCCTGCCTAGGCCTAATGCCAGGAGGAGAATGGAGGGAGGGCAGTCTCAGACCTGGCCAGCCTGAGACTTGCCTAGCAGTGGGAGGGGGAAGAGCGAGCCCTGGGGGTTTGGGTTTACCCTCAGGTGGGAAGAAGGGAATGATTGGGAAGCTTTGGGAATTAATGTAACGGGCTCTGTACGCTTTGGGATACTCTTTGTCACTATGCTTTGTAGTTTGTAGTTCTCTGTAGCTTCACCAATTGCTTTTCCATTTAAACTTTCCATCACTCTCCAATCCGTTTGTGTGAGTCTCATTCTTTTGTCCCTTTCGGGGCAAGAGAGGATCTGTGTCTGGCCGCAAACCAGCACAGATTTTTGGTAGCAGAGGATGGTTCCTGTGCTGAACTCTGCAAATTGGATTGGAGAAGAGCAGGGGTGGAAAAGTTAAAATGGTATCTGGGCGTTGTTGGGTTTTGGTGGCTGGGCTCAAGGTTTTGTGCTGGGGCGACCGTGTGGGCGTTTTATGGGTTCCGAGGGGACACCCTGGTGCGTAGCCGTGGCGTGGAATCCCTCCTGCTGTTCCGAAGCGGCAGCGGCGATTCTATAGCTGCAGGCACTGGGGAAAAAAGCTTAAGAATGCGGTGCCTGTCCCTTTCCCTTTTGTTCCCCGCGGCGCCAGCGGCGAGCAGAGCGGCGCGGAGCCGAGGAAGGGGGAGGGACAGTCGGAAGCAGACCAGGGTCGGCTTGTCCCGCGGCGGTGGGGGCTAGCCGCAGCGGGGCGGTGAGCGGTGGCTCCCGCAACTCAAGAAGGCGGGCGGTGGCTCCAGTTCAAAAGCTGCTTCCGAGGACCCAGGGAGCGAGTATAGCTTTGGCTGGAAAAGCCGCTCTTGTGGCCCGAGGGGTGGCGGCGGTTTTGATCTGTACCGCGGCTGCAAAGGTGACGGCGGCTCTCGCTGTTATCTCTCCCCTGATTTTCGGACGCGCTCCGAAAATGGCGCCTAGCACCTGGCTCCGCCTCTCTTCTCGGCAGGTTGCAGTGCAGCCACGCCCTCTCCGGGGGAGGGCTGTGTAGCCGGATGCCTCCACGCCTCGGCATGCGTACGCTCAGGGGGAGCGGTGTGCCTGTGCGTGGTGTGTATCCGTATTAGCCTCGGACAGCGGCTGGAAGCGGTCAGCACTGGGCTTGGGAAAGGTCCGTGCAGCTTTGGAAAGTCTCAGCGTGCTGTTGCCTGCAAGGGGTGGAAGGAGTCGAGTTGAGGAGCCTGATTGCTCAGACTCGATTGCCCCGAGGGGTGGAAACATGCCGCTTGAGTGGATGGAGAAATGTTTGGTTGAGAAGTTATGAGGTTGTTTCCAGGTGGCCAGGATGCTCCATCGGATCCATGAAGAGTTCACCGTGCAGAAGAATGAACTCTGCGTCGCTGGGAGGTTCCATAGGATGAGAAGAGCTGGACTGAACTGTTACCTGAGCCCGAGGGAGAGACTCTTTGGAAGGACGCCCAGATGGAGACTTGGACTTTGCCAGACATGTCATCTGAAAGTTGTTTCTGATTTGATGATATGTTTTGGGTGCAGAAATTATGGGTATGAAATAAGGGGTGGAATGTGGCAGTTTAGGCTGGGTGCCCCCTGCCACTGCCGCATGAGATACACCTCTGGTGTCCTGGGTGCCCACCCACAGGGGTGGACACAGGAAACAGCATATTTCTACCCAGAAGTCCTGCACCCTATAAGGCCATCTGCAAAGTCATTCTCTTCCTCTTTCTTCCCTCTCTGCTCCCCTGGGAGATGTCCTCTCTTATCGGGTAATGCCAGGGGAGTATCCTCAAGGCCTCTTAGGCCTGTCTAGGCCTAATGCCAGGAGGAGAATGGAGGGGGGGGCAGTCTCAGACCTGGCCAGCCTGAGACTTGCCTAGCAGCGGGAGGGAGAAGAAAGAGCCCTGGGGGGGGTTTGGGTTTACCCTCAGGTGGGAAGAAGGGAAGGATTGGGAAGCCTTTGGGAATTCTGTGAGGGGTTCTGTATGCTTTGGGATACTCTTTGTCACTATGCTTTGTAGCTTGTAGTTCTCTGTGGCTTCACCAACTGCTTTTCCATTTAAACTTTCCATCACTCTTCAATCCGTTTGTGTGAGTCTCATTCTTTTGTCCCTTTCGGGGCAAGAGACAATCTGTCTGGCCCAAAACCAGCACAGCCTGACAAAAGAGTTACACATATTTTGTACTTAGGGTCAAGCTCAGATGAATATATCTGATACTAATAAAGTCAAAGGTGGCTCAGGACAGAGTATGTGGAAAGGATAAAGAGAAGCATTGAGGTACCTTGGGAAATCATGTGGGTGTCAAAACAAGAGCAGACAGTCTCAGGAGTTCAGGGATGTTGCAAGAGAATCATTACCAGTAATTTTAGTAAAGGCTAGTGTCTTGTACGTTTACCCCGATATAAATGTTTACATCATTGCCACTGGCTGCTGAAGAGAGAAGTGTAACAATGTTCTAATACTCTAATTAAGAGAACAATTTTCTAGCAATGCTTAAACAACTTCTTTACTTTTCTTTCTTTGTAGTCAGTTAATAATTGTGACATTTTTCTTGCCTTTAACCGTGTCCCCCTGAAGGCATGTTAAAGACCCCCTGTGATTAATAGTGGGAATCGTGTTCCTGAAGTGACATTAACAGAGATACTTATTAAAATTTGGCCCCTGCTGTTTGTGGTTTCTCAAGACTGCACTTCTTTAGGAAATTTTAGAATACAATTACATGATGCCTGACAACTAGAAACTATGCTATAGCCCAGATATTAAGTGTGCATTAAAGAAGTGATTATGGACTGCCATAACACCTGGAAACAGAACTGGTAGTAGGTTGTTTAATGCCGCATTTAACAGATCATTGGGTTTGTTGCTGATGTAAAGCAGACCTCTTGGCACGCTGTGACTGTACGCAAAATGATTGTGTGGCATACTGTGCTGTTTTAATGTTTGTAAGGCCTTTGCAGTGTTTATCTGCTGTTCCCAAGACAGATGGAAATATAATGCAACTTCCTTTGAGCTCGTCCACCTGAAGAACATTTAAAGTAAGTACTCAATGTGACATGTATCAGAAGAAAACAGAATTGCTACTCGACTGCAACCAGTTTACACTTTCTCCTGAATCAGCAGCTCATGTTTGTCTTGTAACTTACACAACAATTGTGCTTTCACCTCTACTGTTTATTTCCCTTTCCATTTCAGGCAACTGCAAAAGCCAGAAAATGGCCTTTGTGATAATGCCACTGAGATTTAGAGCATTAAAGCAATCTCATTATCAGTTTACATCCCCAGTTGGAAATCGGAGATTGTTCAGCACGTCGAACAGCAGATCGAGGGCATGTAATGTGCAGCCCAAGGGCCAGATGAGACCTGCTGAGTCATATAATGTGGGCTCCAGCTGCCCTCTTCCTGTGACTGAAGGATGGGGATAAAAGAACAGGACTGCTGGCTGGTGTTGCTTATGAACTTGAACTACCATACATTATTTTCCGTCTGCATACCAAATATGGTTGTATGCACTTGTAATAAATGTCTATAGTTTATATGCAAATTGGATGCAGCCCTTGGGCCCTTGGTAAGTGACTTGTACAACCTTCAGGTCTTTAGAAGGTAAGCCTTTTGATAATGCTGAAATTGGGGGATGGGGCTAGAGGCTGTCTTGCAGTGTGAGCCTGGGTTGCTCTTTGCTTAGTAACAATGGAGGAGGACTAATGAAAACCTCTTTAGTTCATCTTCCACACTAACCTTGGGTATGTGAGTAAGAAGGTGCGGAATGAATATTCTGTGGTTCAGACAACCACTGTATAAATCCTCTTTCCCTCAAACCCTGGATCTTGAGCAGCCATGTATATGTAAAATCCCCACCACATCACTGAAATCTTCCTTTTGGAACTGCAAATGACATTGCATTGTCTAATTTTGATGCTGTGGAAAGAATTTTAATTATTTTAATTACTGTTTCTGAGTTGTTGGGAAATAAACTCAAAATCTATCATTATTTCATCCAACTGTGCAAATGAAATATATAATTGATATAAAATGCTTTTGTCATACACAGTTTGAACAAAGATCCATGATAGTTTAAAATTAAGAGGGTTCTTCTGTGCTAAAGTTCTATTAATGCATTCATTAACAAGAAATTACATTACAATGTCTGTGGGGCTTACTTTGGTGAAAGAACAATTTCTTTGTTGGTAATTTCATCTTGATGTTACTCCCCTCTATTCAGCTTCCCCAAAATGACATTTTTTCTAAAAAACAGCACTAATATGGTAGTTAACCTTTCTCAGTATTACTTAAGAAGATAATGCTGAGATAATCTCCTACAAAGAATTAAACCTTGAAACTTTGTTTTACCCACTGTTGTGAAAGGTCAGCACAACTTCAACCACCTCTTTTTATTTCACAGATCTTACCTTTAAAATGGCAATAAGACCTTGAAATTATAAGTGAGGGTTGGCTGCATGACACATAAAATATGAAGATTTATTTTATATGGATAGATGGTACACACAGGTATTGTTGAAGCATTGGAACCAACTTCACCTACTTCTAGTAAGGTACAGAGTTCTATGCCATTTTTATTATTTCCTTTGTGATAAAACTTATATTCAACAAAATATGGGGAATTTGTGAATCTGACATCCTGAAAGGTGTACAAATAGTTCACTCAAAATAGCACTCAAATTTTATTTATTTATTTGTAATTAATTTGTTCTTTGTTTTTTCTCTTTCATTGGAATGAAAACTCTGTGACCACCTTTCTGGAAATTCCATCTTCACTTGGGGAAAGGAAAGTGTCTGTGTTGTGCCATGAACCATTGGGGAATTACAGATGATAGCTATGAGAAGCTGAGCATCTACAAGTGTAAAACACGGGGAATACACATCAACCTCAAACAACAGAAGCTCTTCAAGAGGTGAGGTGCAATTGCATTTACTTTTGGTGTTTTGGCAGTTCTCATCGCCATAAATAATTTCTTCAGTGTCTATTAAAAGTGCAATTGTCTTGAAAATGTACACGTTTCAAGCTGTTAATTCATGTCTTACTTTCATTTCCATGCGTGAGGTTAGGGTGTTTTATTTCCTAGCTGTTTTTGAACCTGCAATTTCCTTAACTTGAAAAATGAAATTCCTATGTAGTCACGTAATTCCAGGAGCTCAAAGCAAGTATAGGGAGATGCTTGATAATCAAGACCCAAGAACTGATATGGTTGCCTCTGTAATGGGACTTCCAGGGAGAATTAAACTAGTTCCAGTGTATTGTGAACTGTGAATGAGTATAGGTCCTGTGTTGTCCTAAATCCCTCCTGTGTCGTTCATAAGAAAAGACCTTAATGCTATATGAATAAACCAGCTGGGGATTTCTTTGCTCTAGATAAATCCTAGTGTCATAGCAGAATGTCATCTGTGTATCTGCTAAGAGTAATGATGCTACAGACCACTATGTTACAGCAAGACCTGCATTGAAATGAGCAGATTTTGCTCTCCAATGAACTTTACATCACAGGCAACTACTGGGCTCTCTGTTCAAGTTGTCCATGACTGGACATGCTTTTCGTGTCCTATGAAAATGGAAAAAAGAATGCATAACAAAACAACAAACCCAAACAGCTGAAAACCAAATCCACAAACCACCTTTACTTAGTTCCCAGAGACAGTTTCTGGTGACTGTCAGAAATGTGCTAACTTATAGCAGATCAGATGAATCAGGGAACTATACTGCTCCTGAAAGGTTATGTACCACCATCTATAACTATAATCTTCATAGAAAAGTACTATGCTGCTGAATTTTAGGTCTGAGCATGCAGTTCGAAGTATGCAGACAAGCTGAATGGCCATCTTGCTGCCATCAGTACTCTGCACGTTGTTTTTTGCTCAGATTCTTAAGTACACTGCATAGTTCTCAGATAATAAGAAGCAGAAAAGATTGGCAAAACATAGACTTCAACTAGCTGTATACCAACCAACCAATCATTAGCTCAGTACATAAAAGCAGAGAGACATTTTATTAGCATTTCAAGTGGTTCTTGTTCTGCTACTCTAAGAAGAGGCTATTCTTTATTTAACCTTTATTAAGACGGGAGTGATCTTGAGAAGAAGCAGTAATACAGCCACCAGACAGAAGAGGACGTTTTCATTGTGTTTAGCAATGGATGTCACAGGATGAAGAATTGTATAGTATTAAGAACTGGCATAGTATAAAAGCCCCTCATAATAAAAATAAAGGATGCACATGTCTTGTAGATGAACATGCCAGGAAAATAACATTGGGCAAGTAAAATCTATCACTGAACAAAGAGGGCTTTTTGAAATTAAAAATGAGGAGATATAGCAAAGCAATAAATACAATAGAGACATCAAAAGAAGTCACCAAAAATGATTACATCAAATGATAATAAAAAAAAAAAAGATGAAATATTTTAAGGTGCAAGACAGATCAAAGTCTTCTTAAAGATATTGAACACATGAAGCCTATGAGGAAACTGGAATGCTAAGAAGCAAAGGCAGAAATTGATAAAAATGTGCATGCCACCATTTAAAAGGAAACACAATATTCTAGGGTCAGTCAAAATATTTGGTACTAATGATCCTTTCATCTTTTATTAGCTGAAATGAAAATATAGAACACATAGCACCTGAAAATTCATCATGTGATTGAATTTGCTATTACACAGTTACGCAAAAAAAAAAGCCTAACCCACTAAAATAAAAAAAAAAAAAACAGTGACAGGATATTTAAACATCAAGAAAGTCTCTCACTTGGATTCAGCAGAGTTGAACAAAGTATTTTACTGGAATAGTTATACTGCTGCCAGTGCCGGAGCTAGCCCAGACAGAATTAGCTCAAACACCTGTGCAAGAGGAATATTTTATGATGGAATCATACCATTATAAACCATCTGTTCTGTGAAAGTATGTTGGGTCACTGAGGTGACTTTACAAATCTTTATTTTGTAAAATTGTCATTTTCCTTTGCTGTTTCTTACCTCAGAACAGAGCTAAGTAGTGTTCATGCAGGAAAAAGAATGATATACAAATACTTACCTGAGAAGATATTTTTAAACACAATTTGCCTTCCTGATTTTGTGTCCACGACTCTAAGCCCAGGAATTAGAAAGCAGAGGGATAGACTTTCAAGCTTATAAATTAAGGTTCATGTGACATGTTTTTTCATTAATATGTCTTGTCTAGGCTTCCAGATCTTATTCCTTTCCAAGACTCCAGAACACATCATTTGAGTGTCTCAAAGACACCATTTGAACTTAGGTTGTGATGGAACCCTACTTTATGTTTCTCCCTGGGACAACACACAGAATTCCAGGTTTCTCCTTTCTTTATGGCATTGTCTCCCTTTTGCTTCACTGGGTATGTGATTGCTCAGTGGTGATGAAACCGAGCCTTCTGCAAGAATAATTAAACAGTCAATGTTATTCATAAAATCAATGGCACTGGGGAGACAGGGAGGAGGGATTTAAATTTTTTTTTCAGAGATACTGAGTGCAGTTTATAGACCAGGGAACTGCTGGAGAGGGACCTGAAAGCTCATAGGGGCTGACATAGTCTATAATGCTCTATCAGAGAATAACCAGATTATAGCTCCACAACTCCAACAAAGAAACACAAGTGGAATGAAAGTATAGTCAGTATCAATTTGCCAATTATCTCTAATGAGATTAAATAATGCATGTGGGGCCACATGTTTGAAGAATAAATACACATTAAAATTCTTACCAGTGTAAAGATTAAGGCAATATTTTTAAAAAGCTTTCATCAAGGGAAAACAGCTTACTGCTTGCTTTCAGTAAGATTAGCTAGAAAAATCCTATAGTACACCTGGAACAAAGTCTGAGTGGCAACAGGCAAATATTTTAATGTGGAAAGATTTTTATTGGTTTTAATTAAGCAATGACATTTTTGTTGAACACTTTAAATCTTTAATTACCACCCAAAAGCACTGAGTGTGACATGAGTTATTTACTGAGTCACTGTGAAATACTGTTCAATATTTTCTTATAAATACTTCATACAGAAACAACAGAAGGTCCTCACTGGAAACAACAGTGATTTTTAGTAATACAGGTGTTTCAGGGCCTGATTTAAATCACAAAGAAGTAATTTCACAGAATCCCAGTGGCGTCCATGGGAGATGGCTCAGGTCTTTAATGAGCATTAACAGTTGTTGTAGGTGGAGAAATGTTTTCTTTTGACTGACAATGTCCCAAACCCCAGAATCTGTCACCAAAGGCAAGCCCAGGATATAAATTGTGAGTTTGAAGGATTTTCTGATTTTGGTTTGGTTTTGTTTGGGTTTTTTGTTGTTGGTTTGGTTTAGGGTTTTTTTTTTAACGGGGTGGGGACAGTAACACCAAAGATAAACCTTGGGAAAAATTCCAGATGGCAACCTGATGAACATAGTGCAGTTATGTCTCAACAAGAGTGAAGGAAATTTCTAGGTCAGTTACGTTTTCAGAGACTAGTCTGAGAGGGGCAGGAGTTGGGGCAGAAGCCCAGAGCTGAAGAGAGTTATGGCTCAGGTAGCTGAGAGCAGACCCAGGGGGATGCTGGTGCTGGGGGCTCTGAACACCATCTGCAGCTGTCCGGGGTGGACTTCTCCTCCAGAAGAGTCACCACCTCATTGTGTGAGAACCTGTCTTTGTCATCAGTTTGCTGTGATATATCCCTTATGATAAAATGTGTACTTTTTAACTATAAGAAGGGAAATATATTCTGTTAATCACAGACTAAATCCAACTGTTCCTTCTTCTGTTGGCATAAGCCCAGGTGGTAGGCCCTCTGAGCAGAAAATCTGCCAACTGGGAAGTCATAATAGGAAAAAACAGCTGCTGTTTTTCATGCTAAAATCCTGGGCATACTCTGGAGCCCAAACCGTGCGGTCTTAAGTTTTTCTTTCCCAGGAGAAAGCTTAACAGTGTGTGAAAATATCTAGACTGCCTGAGCACCACACAGAACATACCTCCCAAACAACCCAGTGCTTACTTAGCACTCAAAGATACATCTCCTATATGGTCCAAGTGTGCCGTTTTAGCCTCTAGATAGTGTTTACGAACTCTTACATGAGAGCAATCTGCTAGCAGTCACAGAGGAGGACCTTTAACCTACAATTTGTTCAAGTGTAGTTATCTTTATTTACATGTTGCTTATTAGGTTTTCATAAAAGAATTTAAAAAAACACACAAAACTTGATGAACACAGGATACACAATGTTAAAGAGGTGAGAAACTTGCTTGTCTACCTGTTGGATTTGTTCCTAAGTCCATTGCCCCTCCACGTGCTATACCAAGTCATTTTTTTCCCTTTAAAATTTAACTTTCCTATTAGTACATAAAACTATTGTGGCAGAGGTGCAAAAGCTATTTATTATATTTACCTCTGAACTTTGATGCATTTTATGAACATTTCAGGCCTGTTGGGTATTATAAGGATCGAGAATTCGAAATGGAGCACTTGGAGTCACTCTGATTTCTGTTTACTATTTCAAGAAAAAAATGTGTGAGTTAATTTTTTTTATCCCTTTGCATCACCAGAAAACTGAAAGCTTGGAAAACTTTTAGGACATGAAAACAAAACTATTTCCAGTCCTATTGTTAGGTTATTACATGATTTTAAAAAACAAATAAACCCCCCATTTGTTCCCAGGGTCAAATTTTACTGTTTCCAATGAGGATGCATATTTGGTAACTTTTGATTCAATCTCCTAGCAAGTGGTTTTGGTGAAGGTTTTTTGTTTGTTTGTTTGTTTTTTGTTTGTTTGTTTGGGGTTTTTTTGGGTGGTGGGGAGAAGATTAGGGAGTTTTAGCTGTATAAGAACTTTAAGAGCTTGACAGCTTTCAAAATGGCATTTCCCTTTTGTAGAAACTTTGTCTTATCTCTGTTAAAATGACAGAAGCTTTAAAAAAATTGTTTGGGTTTGTTCTCTGCATTAACATTTTTGAGCAGTCTTATGAGTCACAGGTTGATGACCTCCATCTATCTCCTGGTGAAACAGCTTCCCTATTACAAAATCTATCATGGTAACTGGCACTGACACCATTTCTTCAAGTGTTATCTGTGACATGAAGAAGCAGGCAAGGAACTGGTGTCCTCTTTTTGTCCCTGTAAAATAATAGATTATGCCTGAAATCCAGGCACTTGCTTTATCGTTCCCTTTGTGACCTTAGCTTTGAGACCTCTTTTATAAAGTCCACCTGCCTGAGTACATGGGGATAAAATAACGTATAGACCACCAATATTTTCAGTAATATTGCTGTTCTTTTACTGAGAGAGTTGTGACAACTGTTTGATGCCTTTTTCTCTTTGGGGCAAGTGTTTGATGTCTTCATGAAATAGCACTGTGCAGAAATCTACACAGCATGTCCATCCCCAGCACATCTGCCCTCTGTATTGGATAATGATTGCTCACTTTATGTGAAAATTAAAGCTGCAGAACATAAGGACAGCATTCTTGATTTACTTTACTCTGTATAAGAAGGCTTTCAAGGTCAGCTTTTTTGTTTTTTTTTGGAGGTGCAATAAGTGCCTGTTTGTGTTCCTGACACTTATTTTCAGATGCTTCAAATTTTGCCTAGATGTAACTACTTGACCCCAACAATGCTGAAAAATTTGCAAAGTATTTATTCCTTAGCATAGAAAAATATTCACTAGTCTGAATTGAAAATAATTAGGAACTATGACTGTTGAATTAGCATGAAATAAGTTTGGCAGAGAGGGCCTACTGTATGAGGACCCTGTCCTTTGCCATCTAGAGAGAATTTGTCCCAGGTTCATGCAGCTAAATGCAGACTTTTTATTTTTCAGCATCACTGTTATCTTGTAGAATTTTTCTAGCTTTCACATGCTTCAGGTTTTGCAGTGATGCTGGCTGTTCCTGGCTGAAAGGGGAAAAGAAAGGAAAGCTGGCTGACATAGATGGAAAGGGACAAAGTAGGTCTGCTTAGAAAATGGAAATGTGTGAATGCTGGGGAGCAGGAGTCCAATAGAGGATATTGTGGCAAGAATTTGGAAAATGAAGTTTGTGCCCAGCACAACTTTTTGGAGTAAGACACAAGTTTTTGTGTCTGATTTCTAAGTTAGGAAGGCATTGCATTCAGTGTGTCATTATGCTTCTGCAATCCAGTTTTAAAATAAATGAAAATTAATTGGACAGACTATCTTTGATTGATTAAACAAGATGTGGGACCTAGGGAACTTAGTTTATCAGGACAATGAGCTAAGATAACAGGTTTTAAGATGTTCTAGAAAATAAAGTGAAAAAAGCATTTAACACTTATATAGTCAGGAATTCTAAATGGAAATATTTCTGACATTTATCAATGTCTCAGTGTTTAAATTTGCAATATAATCTTTTTTCTTTTAGCACTGGATGTATGAGTACATATGCATATGCTCTCTTCAATTCAAATCTGCAGTTGCATAGATTCTTTCTGTAGCTTTTAAAATGAAAAACAGATTTATAGACTATCATGTAATTCAGGATGGCAAGTATATGACAATGGACATATGACAGGTATGTGACAGATGGAAGCACTGTAAAATCTGGCTTTGTCATCATTTCATGATGTCGTGCTATGGAACTGCTTGGTTTTATTTTCTCTGCATGGCACAATTTATTTAATTTCCAGGAGTCTTCTGCCTGCACAGGGTGGATGCTGTTTGATGAGGCAAGGAAATAATTTTACTGGAGAGAGACATATATGGCTCCTTACTGAGCAATTTATTTTTCCCTTAATTTATAGGACCATTCTGTTTGAAAGAGTACATTTATCCTTTATGTGTGAAAACTATCACCATACACATGCATTTGTGTGTGAGGTAATCAAAGGTGGTGTACAACTTAATTACCTAAAATATTCTAACTGGCTGTCCCAAGAAAGATGGTATGTTGCATGATTACAAGCTGCACCAGAGGAGGTTTAGGCTGGATATTAGGAAGTATTTCTTCATTGAAAGGGTTCCCAGACATTGGAATGCTCTGTCCAAGGCAGTAGAGGAGTCACCACCCCTGGGGATGTTCAAGCGGTGTGTGGACCTGGTGCTTAGGGATGTGGTTTAGTGTTGATCCTTCAGTGCTGGGTCAAAGGTTACACTGGATGATTTTGAAGGACTCTTCTAGCCAGATCAATTCTATGATTCTGTGATCATTGACTGAGTTTTTTAGTAATAATTCAGAAAAGGGACTACATGTTTCATGATATATAGGGTAAATCTCTACTTAGGTTTGCAATTAGTAGGTCTATTTGTAAAATGTTCTGTTCCCATATCCTTTGGGAGGGAGTTTAATATAGATATCTTCCTTGCATGTTTTTCAAATCTAAATATTGAGGAGTATGAATATTCCTGACCTACAAAAGGTAATGATAAAAATATGATTCTTCAAGTAAACTATAGAAATATCATTCTTCAACTAAAGGCAGAGAGCAACTTTGCCAAAGAGCAGAGCTTTAAAAGCAATATGTTTGATTGCTATTTTTTTCAAAACATCAGTACTATATTCTTCTCCTTTCCTACTCTGTACTTGAATCCTGATATTCACACAGTATTACATGTAATTTTATTATGTTCACAGGCTCCTACTGTAACAAAGTTATGAATACATTCTAGATTTCAGTCTGTAATATGGGTTATGCAGAGCAACATGCTCATGAAAAATACTCACATTCAATGCAGATAATCTGATATTCACCAATCAAATATTAATAGAATGATGTCTCTATCTGCACAGCAGATAGCTTGCTTACGGCAGGAAAAGTAGTGGTCAGTGCTAAGTTGAAGGAAAGGTCACTTTTGGTTTTTAACCTCTGTCAGTTTTGGACCCAACTGTTTGAGAGACAGATCTTTGACGTGAACTCTTACATTCTCATGGGAATGGTAACTTGGGGCTCATATTCTCCAAATTGGGTCTAGAAAAATAACATTTTAATGTAACTTAGAGCTGCTAGAAATATAACCGTATTTCTTATCTTTTCTCTCCTCTTGAGGGCATGTTTGCCATGAGCTCTGAGTTCAGTGTTCTCTACTTCATCTTATTCATTGTTTGTTCTTGTTCAGGTTATAGCTGGTAACTTTGCCTCTTGTGCTATGCCTGGGAGCATGACTACTTTGGGAGATTTATATATCTTATATTCTCTGTTCAGCTGCCATCATGTTGCCATATGTGGCTACAAGAAAAAGCTTGCTGGGCTGCTGGGGTGTACTGACATTATCGGTTGTCTGAAGGTAGCCACTGCGTGCTGTTTCTTATCCAGGAACTGCAAAAACCTCATCGGTATGAAGGGTGCTGTTATAACCATGCCCCCCTAGAAAGCCTGGTGGGGTTTGCTCCAAATTCTCATCTGTTCTGTTGATCTGTACTTAAAATAGCACCTTTGAGTTCAAGTTCAGGGGCTGTGTTCATTTGAGGAAGAACCCTGTCAAAGAAAGTGCTGTCTTGTGATTGTAGTAGCATTCGAAGAAAAGATTTTACAGTTTCTACATAGTGTTATCATTGACTCCCTGACTTAGCACTACACCTCTGTGAGACAAAGCAATGGTATACAAAAATACCACTTTTCTTTCCCAGGGTCGTTCAGGGAGTCAGTGCTAAAAAATTGAACATAACTTTTCTGAGGTGAGAATCAATACACTAACTACTGCTCAAGTGGTGCTGGGAGGATATTACCTAGGCCTGGGGCACCCAGTAGCAGTCAGAGAGACAAAAAGTGCAGGCTCTTATTTTTGCAATAGGGATAAAATGGCCTCCAAGGTGTTGTTGAAAAGATCCTCTTGAAAAGTTCAGATTCCGTAAGATTCATATGAGATGTATTGGCTTATTCAGAACTTTAATTTAAAATCATAGAAGGTCTTTTAGTTCATTAATTGAAGATGGTTGCCTGTAAATGAGAGATTAATTTATGCTTGTTTTTAATTGTTGGATGCCAACACAATTCGTGTTGCATAAAAATACATACAGTACATAAAATATGAATTAAGTGAATAATTATAACCACATCAGCCTAAAGGCAGGAGGCATTTTAATATCAGTGTAGTAATGGTGCATGAATTAAGAAGGATTAATTTTTCCGAGACAGTTCAGAAGTATTTAGCCTTTATTCCGCCCTTATTTAAAATGCCTCATATAATACATCTTCATATTTTACATAATTTAAAGTTTCATAAGACATTTTGTTCTCTCTCTATGAGATCCTTCAACATACTGAGACAGTCCTAAGATCTTGTATCTACAAATCATAATCTTTGCAAACAGATCGTTTGTTCTTTGCCTTTACGTTGCTAATCTGCAGTATCAGTGCCTGTTATAGATCAGCTCCATCACTTAGGGAGGTGCTTTGCTTATGGAAATAGTAATATACTTATTTATATCTGTAGGTGTATATGTAGGTAGAGACATTCTGCAATGGTCAGAACATAGTTATGAGGCTGTTTAGCATAATGGCATCATGGAAAGAATGCTTCTGTTCTCTTGTGTGGAGTATCTTTTAATTTATTTGGGTAGCAAATGTGCAGCAGAAAGCAGACTGCTCCACTGGCAGACAAATCAGAAAGAATGACAAGGTTCTGTGATTCTTTGTTCTTAGGAAGTAGAAAACGTGTATTTTAAATGCACATTTTAGGACACATGTTACAGAGAGAAACTGGTCCAGCAGCAAGGCTGTGTGACCATTGGCAAAGTGTTTCACAGTATGTATATTTTTGAATCATTTTCCAGTGACTGTTCAACTGGAGTTAACTGTATAAATAAAAATAAGAGTATCTAAGGGCTTTCCCGGTTTTGGTTCGGATTTTTTATTAAGAAGCTCATGTCACCAAAAAGGGAGACTCTTACCAGACTTGAGTGTATTGTATCAGATAGTATAGCTGTTGCAGTTATGTGACTGAGTAGATATCAGGAGTTTTTGATTTAAGAAGCTGGGCAGTAGAAGGAAATATGGTTCAAATGAAGAAGATTCCCAAGGGGAAAAACAAAATAGAAGTCTTACCACTTGTAAAATTTTCACAAGAGAGCAGAAGCTGTTTTAGCACATTAACATCAGTATTAAGTTTAATAAATGCTTTATATTTGAATATTAATACAAGGCAGCCTGGATCCACACTACTCACATAGTACAGAAACATCTCCTCAGCTTCCTGAACACACCTGGCAGCATATTCTTTGATCCTGCTTTGTAACACGTCTTCTGTTCCACTTCTGGGTTTTTGGGCCTTTCCTCTACAGAGTCTTCCAACTCTAACAGATTATTTCAAAATATGTGGTAGCTTTGTGATGTGAACAAACATCTACTGGGAGCAGATTCTTTAAAGTATATATGAATAGTAAATTAGTTAGATGGAGCTCTTGTATGCTTGAGAAGTGTTCCAGTTCCCTCAGCATGTGAGCTTTTGCTACATTAGAAAGCAAATCACAATCAAAGAGCCTTACATGGTTTTTATATTTTGACCTTGGGCAAGCTGCTGAGGCCCTCTGTGGCTTGGTTTGAAGCTCAGATTCCTGCATGTGCAAAATGCTAATGTTCAGTGCATCAAGGAGTACAGTTATCCTTTTTTCTTATGTGTAGAACCATATGAATCATAGAGCTACCTATTTTTTTCTGTCAGTAAAACTCTTTTTTTTTTTTTTTTAATGACTTTTGGCCAGCACTGAATGCACATTTGGCTGTATGTTTCCAATCCCTATCTGAATGTTGTAATCCAATCTGCTTCTTCAGCAGCAGAATTTCTTCCTGAGTGTATAGCACAGAGGTCTTGAGTTTTGCCTCTCTAGTAAAGTCGAACTCTTACTGGGTTTTAATCTTGGCTATAACTGCTTCTGTGACCCTAGAGTTCACTATCTGCCTCTGTTCTTTGGCTATGAATACTTCTCTTTCTCCTCTGGGAACAGTTTGTTTGTTTGTTTGTTTGTTTGTTTGTTTTTTACCCTGGAAAAGAGTAGTATGACCTGAGAGGCTCTGGTTTATAGCAACTTTCTCACTCTTAAAACTATAGCTGAGGATTTTGTACATGATTTTGCACCCCTTGGGTTAGTATAAGGTGATAGAACTACTGAACTACTGACCATGTGATGGACTCCCAGGGTCATCCACTCCAGGGCACTGTAGGAATTCTTGACTTAAGGAGGTGCTTATGCTGCTCTTATTTATCTTTCTCTCCCTTTCCCTCCACTCACTACACCAAGTGTTTCTAATAGCAATTATTCCTTTTCAAAATGTGACTTCAGGAATACAAAAATTCGTTCTCTGCTGAAGGGGTAAAGGCACGGTTGTCTGCAGGCTTTGCTTAGCTGGCATTACCAGTCCCAGAACCAAGCCAGCCTCCTGCCAGACAGCAACTCAAGTATTTTAGGCAGTAAAAATCTAAGAGAAGTACCCAAAAGGAAAGTAGGAACCCACTTTTGTCAATAGCTCTGCCAGCAATCAGCAGAAGTACGTGGATCCCTATGTTCACAGGACATAGAGGGCAAAGTAAGTAGTGTGGGCATAATAAAAGCATGAGACCAACTAAGCTGTGGAGCAGCTCCTGAGGACAGCAATGTGGGTGATGTGGAGCATTCACAAGAATAAGCATATTTCATCCCTTCACAAAGAAATCATGCTGGTTGCTTAAACAGTCTGCTAGTTAGGAACTCCAAGCCTCATGGGGGTGAGTAGTTGTCTCTGAAGACCATGTTTCCTGCATTTAAATAAGAAATCTAACTGCTGTTTGTGTCTTCTTTTGATTGAAGTTCCGATCTTCTCCTAAAGATTAAAGCAAAGAAGGAAGAGGGAGTAATGAAATTTATGCATTTATGTATATGGTTAATCAAGAACCTTTGTTGAAAATCCTGCCTCATTTTCCTTCTTTCCCTGGACAGGATTCCTGGAATTTCTGGTTTAGCATCTTGACCTTTCCCCCATCTTTCAAGCTTTTCAAATATTCAGTCTGGGGACAGTTTTTAAAATTTCCAACATACTTGTCTCAGCCATGTCAATACACAAAGGAAATAATCCTTGAACTTTCTGGAGAGCCTATTCCAGCTAAGAAGATAAATTGTGTCTGGGATCAAGTGTTCAGACTACAACCTTCCAGACAAGCTGATTGGTGACATCATGCCTTCTCTCAGAGGCTTGTTTTATATAGTCATTGCTTTCCTTATTAGCTTCTTATAATTCCTCTGCCTCTCAGCAACACTTAACTTTATGTTGACTTTTCCATTTGTTCTTTTAGTGGGTTTTTTCTGACTACAGGGACATTATCTAATTTGAGTAAAAGTCTTTTTTTGGAACACCATTTTTATAGATGGAAAAAGGTAGTGGCCAAGGAATGAATTGTAAAGCAATCATGCTCAGTTTTCATCAGTGCCCTAAAAAACTGGGAAATGACCAGATATGTTTGTTTGCTTGTATTGACAGATCAGTTTTGGTGTTTTTTTTTTTTTTCAGGAGGCAATGCATACTGATGTGTTTTAAAAAGCAGGAAAACACATATAATCCCATTAAATAATACTGGTTTGCATATAGGAGAGATTTTCTTAGTTGTTTGTGTTTTGCTGAGGTAAACATAGGACTTTCTTACGTTTTTTGCACTGAATGGAATATTTATTTTAATTATTCTACCTTAAATTGGCTTGTCAGTTTAAATTCACCTGCTGAGTGCTATCAACTGGTGCTGGCATCTGTATTTGTGCTTGAAGATGCCCATATTCATTATTCTATTTCTTTAGCTTAACAAAGCTTGGAATGAAATGCAACCCACAAAACAAGCATTTATCATTCCGCGATGCATTGAGAGCTCGCGCTCGTATTGTTTCAGGCATTAGCAGTCCCGTCTGATTATGGATCTCTGTCCATTTCTGGTGGGAAGCGCGGCAAGAGCAGCAGCATCATTGCCATCTGTGTCCTCAGCAAAGGCTTCATATCTGAACATTTAGCATTTCAAAAATCCTACAGATGTTGATATTGCATTATTCATTTCGTTAGAGACTGCCACAGCTGTGTACTTTCCTGTATACTCTTTCAAACAATCTGGCAGCAGACTCTAATTTGAGCAGTGCAGTATACAGATTGCAGTTTTGATGGCTATGACTCTGGTACACATGATTTGTGCCTATTTGGCAAACTTACAATCTCTTAAGAAACGAAATGTAGTACTGTTGCTGTACTCCAGCAACTTCAGGATTCCAATGACAATTTAATGGGTTGAAAATGAACATGCCTTGTATACATCTAAATGTTCTTGTGCTATTGGAATGATTTTAGAGAACCCTTTCAAAGCAATACATCAACTTGCCAATCAATAGATTGATGGAGTGTAAGAATTGGGAGTATCAAAGAAAGCAAGTGAAATAGTGAAAGAAAACGAAGGAGTAAAATAGGAAAAAAAGGAGGGAAAGAAGTAGAAAGAAATGAGAGACATTGTGGGGGTAAAAAAAGAAAATGAGGAAGTGAAATGGAGCACAGAGGGAAAAAAAGGAAGAACAATGAAGTTAAATTATAAGGAGCAAAGGAAAAACGTAAGAAAGTTTATCAGAAAATATTTGGTGAGGTATGGAAAGACTTGAAATACCATCTAAGTTAGCTACTTGAAAAGATACGAGATTTAAACCCACTGTTTCTAAAGTATTTTTGGTGAGTAACTGGTTAACTATATTCTGCTTTTGCTATGACTACACACAAGGAAGAAAAGGGGATTGGAATCCAAATTGCCAAATATCCATTGAATAAGATTCTTCCCCAGGAATCAACACAAACGGGTACAAAGCTCTCTTTGTTTATTTCTACTCATAGAATCTGATACTGGAAGTTATTCAATTGCTTGAAATCAATTTGTTTTCATAGCTTGTGACTGGGGAGCCAAATCCCATGAAGCTATGAAACCTTTACTAAAAATACTTTATATCCGTACCAGTGATACCAGAAGTGAAAGGTGACCTCATCTCAGTGATGTCTCCCAGGTAGAGGGTTTGTGCTTCCTGAATTTTTAGAGAGTTTGGTTCATATTTTTTTTTAAACTAGTCAAATATTAATCATTAGAAGTAACAAGTTCACACATGAGCATGGGATGAATTGGATGATTCCTTTGCATCATCCTTTCAGAGAGACTGAACATTCCCATCTTGTAATTCTGAGTTTCATTGAGCGACAGCAATTGAAGTCAGCGTTCAAAATGCAATGCAGGAATGAAAATAGTCATCTCTGCTGCTGCCATATAAATTAACTGTCTCAATTTGGGACACATTTAACCCTTCTAACATGGCAAAGTAGAAGCTTTTGTCTGACCAGTGCAGGATGGATAGACTGTAGGAATACTAATTCTGTGGGTAAGGAGTTTTCAAGAAAATGTAAGCAGCTTATTATTCTTGTGTGGTTGTCACAAGTTTTCTTTAATTATCTCTTCCCTGCAATGAATGATCCATGTGAAAGAGGAGGAGAGCCATCCTCACAGTTCAAAGCAGTAACTGGTTGGTCTTCAAGGGATGTAGATGGCTGTCACTTTCATAGGTCTCCAGAAGATTAATTGGAAGACAGGCTTTTTCTCTTCCCACTTTATTTCTCTTTTGTTCTTACAGTTCTCTTTTTCTTAGGAAAAGACTGGTTTTCCAGCCTGCTCTAAACTCTGAAAGGTTAGTTTTTCCAAAGTCAGAAGAAATTAATTTCTCACTGGATGTTTTTCTTTTCACCTTCTGCACAGTAGACAGGGTGCATTAGGCAACTTGAGAGGCAAGGCTGGGACTTCACATACCTTTAAATTTCACTCTAAGTGAATGCCACTGATTTTCTCAGTCCTCATCTAAAGAGATGAAGATTGCTGAGCTCTTAATGCTACTGAATCCTTGCTCTGGGGCTCTGCAGAGAAAACTCAGTGTCATTGTCCTATACTTCTGTGCAAATTCTGTAGTCTTACTGGGCTGGACTCTTTAAATGGCACTTTATGATCATTACAGAGGAGGCCCACACTGTTACACATCCTTTTACTTTTCCTTTGGGATTAGTTTAATAAAGTTTCCACCTGTCAGATACAATCTATTCCACTTGTCAGTGTCTGGTTATCTGGAGAAAAAAAATAATATCTTTTGGGACAACTATAATGAAACACCTGTTCAGTGCCCAGTAACAGCCAAGCCAGTGGAGTTCAGTTTGTTTGAAGAGTTGGAGAGGAAGCACAGTTGGTCAAGAGTGGAACAGAACAATCTCGTAAAACTGGCAGTGTTTTCACCTTGAACCCCGTTTCCTATTTGGGTTACCTAGATGGAACGAGAAAGTGTGGAAACAATTAATTGTAGCATTCTGTGTTACTGCAGAGAGACAGGCAAGAATAGTTTGTTATCTTTAGAGGACTGCAACTGTTGGAGTAAAGAAAAGTGTGGGAAAAGTAACACAGGTACTCATTAATTTCTGATTCAAGAACATGTTCAATTTAAAAGTGACATTTTAAACATGTAAGAGGAACCACACTTTACTCAACAGTTAATGTGTCAAACTCACTGACAGAAGATATTAATATTCTTAGGAAAGATTTGTCAGTGATAGCAATAGCAAGGTAACTGACAGTAACTAATAACTATTCTAAGAATGGTTTCAAATTGATCATATAGGGTATATAGTCTTAGCTGTGAGGGTTCTAAACAATTTTCCTGTGGAATAAGTTATTTCTTGCTTGAATCATGCAGTATTGGCAGTGATAGAGAGGAAATTAGGCATAGCAGTAGTGTAATATGGAACAGTTACCTTCTCATAGTACAACCTGTCTAATGAACTCCTCACAAAGGAAAAAAATTGCTGCTTTAAAGTACTTCATTCTATTTTTCTAAAAAAAAAAAAAAATTAGAATGTTTACACTTAAGGGTGGTGGTCTTGTTGCTATTTTTCTTGGAAACAAGACTGTATATTTTCCATATTTTATAAATTAATCTAACTATGAAGTCCTATGATATCAAATGTAAATATTGTGTCTCAATTCAGTAGTTCTCATTAGGCACTTTCTCATCTACCTTCCAGCTGTAAACCAGTATGAAAATGAAAATATGAAATTAGATAATGATGTGTAACATCTTTCCTTGCTGCCCTTCTAAAATCAAATTTTTTTTCCTTCCTCTGCTTTTTTAAAAATGTCTACTGTGATCTTCAATGTTTCCCCTTGATCCTTGGCCATCCATGATTCTTTGATGAAGCCTAATTTTGCCAGCATTTTGTGCAGTAACTTTTGCTGAGTTTTATTAACTGGGAGTGTACTTTGATCTTTTCTTTACATGTCCATACTTCTCAACATCAAACAGCAAAAATCCTGGAAGCCCTAACAGTGAAAGAAAGAATAAAGAAAAAAAATGGTTTAAGTAACCATTGAAATTCATGGGGCAAGTTCAGTTTTTACTTGTTACATTAGGAGAAATCAAAAGTTTCAGAACCTCAAGACAATTGAGGTAGGGGCTAGGATGTAATAACGATGATACCCATTGTGGTTATTAGGAGACAGGGAAAAGGATCAGAGGTCACATAAATAAGAAGCCCTCAAAAAATGGTGAAACAAAATGTCCAGAGAGGAGGCTGTGGGAAATCAGGAACTATAGCCACCTGTCCTGATCCTACCCCTAAAATATGCATATTAAAAGAAGACTCAGACCAATAAAGGAATCTGTGTAGGGATCTAGCCACATAAATCAATCTGAGGTTCTGTGTTGAAATTGTCCCCTTCCAGTCTGTTTTAACTGTTTTCCAATTATTATTTTTTTCACAACTCCCATTGCTTCTGTATGAATTCTACTAACCAGAAACTTGAGGAGGGCAACTATGTAAAAAAAAAGTATTTTAAATTTTTTGGGATGTATTAATGGAATATATAGTACAAGAAAATGACCAGTGTTTTCTTGAGAACTGAAGTCTTTGCTAATTGTTTTAAAAACACAAAATTAAAAACTGATAGGCTTCCAGACCATCAAATTGTTTGGTGTTACCCTTTTTAGAAGCTATTTTACTCACACAAAAGAAGGACTCAGGACACTGGGTCAGAATCTCAGCTGCTTTAAATTGTCATAGATCCACTAAAAGTAGCAAAACTATGCCAATTAAAAAGAAGCTCTGAATGTGGTTAGGGTTCTTACAGTTACTACAAGGCACACACTTTTCTTGTTATTTATACTGCACTTGCTCCTAGGATCTGTGCTTGTTGCGAGGCTGGCCTACAGTGCTAGAGCAAGATGTAAAAAGAACAGAAAACTCTTCCAATGCAATGCGAAGTGGCACTGTGTTGTCTGTGTTAGTGACTAGACAGCATGAGCACTGTGCCAGATTTTCTGTGAATGGTGGTTTTCTTCTCTGAAATAATTACTCTGTCATGTTTCTGCCTTGTTTAGAGGTGTGGTCTGTGCAGAAGTTCTCAGACTCTGTGTGAGTCCTGTAGGTTTTGAGGGAAGAGAAAGAACTCTTAATTTCTCTTGCTTGTTTTGAAACAGCTCAATTTCATATTTAATAAATTCCCTCTTGCTTTTATATTTAAAATGGGCTGATTCCTTCAATAAGGCCATGTAGTACCTGGCTATACAATGATCTTCAGAACAGCTGTGTACTATGAATTCTTCAGCTAACTCATGCAAGGTTACTCCTTTTTTCCTGTAGTTACCCAAGCCTATGGAAAAATCTCCCTGCATTAAGAAAAGTGAGAACATAGAATCATAGAGGTGTCTGAATTTGAAGAGACCTTTAGAAGTCTTCTAGTCCAACCCCCCTCCAGTGATCAGGGAAATTTTCAACTAGATCATATCTGTCCAACATATTCTGGAATGTTTCCATGAATGGGACATCTACTTCTCCCGGCAACCTGTGCCAGTGTCTTGCCACCATCACAATTAAAAAAAAAAAAAAATCCTTTTATCTAGTCATGGATGATGTTCTTGGAAACAACCTTAGGGGTTTTTTTTGTAGCTTTTTGGGGTTGTACCTACCCTAATAACTTTTTTCATTCTCTCTATTGCTGAAAGTTAGGGGATATTGCCTTTCAGTTTTCATTTTCCAGAACATTTATGCCATTCTGCTTTACAAATGACCAAAACATTCCAGACCTTGTTCTTTTCTCAGTATATTGAAGAGTAAGTCTACAAATACTGAGTGAAATTTCTTGAGCTTTGGATTGTTTCATTTATTAAAAGCCACAGTTGCCATCAGGATGGTAAAATTCTCTATCTGATTTGCTTTTCAGAATTATAAAGTCAGAAAAATTCCCAAGAGGTGAGAAAAGCTGCACAACTGATAGCAGTGGTCTCTGTCTCAGGCAACACTTGATTCTTCCTACACTCTCTGGCAATGCTTCAAAATCTTTCAGGAACCACATCCACAACATCCCTTCAATTTTCTGCATGCATTATGGATTCATCTCTTGTGGAAAACATTCCTGCTTTGAAGTGTCAGAGACATTATTTGTTCCATAACAATTGTTTTTAAAATTGTCATATCTTGTTAGCTGCAATATTAACATGAAACCTTTTTTTTTTCCCCTAACTATATGCAAGTTTCAGCAGAGAGAAGAACCTTGGGTTAATGGAACAGACCTATTACCTCCTAAAACACAAGAAGCAAATGAAAATATAATTAATCATATTGTTACCCCTTGTGCTAGTGGGTCAATGCAAGAAATAACAAGGATGCCAGAAACTGCTACAGTGGAATATGTGACAAGGTATGTAGAAAAATATTTACACAGCATATTCTCAGACTGTGAAAGATGTCTGTCTTAAATTTAGGCTTTGACAAGGAACCTGTGTGGAAGCTAAGCTTAGACTACATTCTAGGTCTCAGTACAGTGATCCTTTTCTATTCATATTATTTGGGTACTTTCTTGAAGCAGAGCGTAAAGATCTTGCCTTCACAAAATTTCCCCAAGATTTTTCTTTTAAAATAAAAAAGAAAAATTACATTAGTGAAATATTCATTCCAAAAGCTCTTGCCATAGCTTCAGATTGTTATAAATGTACTTGGTTTTAATAAAAATATTAAAGCTTTTTAGTTCCTGAAGATTTCAATTATAAATTAGTATTAAATGGAATGTTAAAGTTTGAAGAGATTATATTCTGTGAACTTAATGGCCCAGATCCTTGGCTGCTGGTAAGGAACACACTAAGGTGAAGGGAATTCAAGGATGTCTTTCAGCATTTCCTACCAATTTGCTTCTCCACACAGTATAGGGTATCTAGAAAACTATTCTAAAATATGGCCACTGCTAATTGCAGTTACAGTAATTGCAACTGAAAGATGAATGGTGGAATTCAAGACTTTTTGCAGCCTCTATTTCAGGATGATCAGATCTCTCAGTTTATGTAGTGGGAGTAATTTCACAAATTACTGCCAGGAGATACTTGTGATCTCATGAAATCATGTTAACAAGTGAAATTAATCAACACTCATGCAATTAGGGCTGCTTCATGGCATTGAATGATTTTTTGTTTGGTTTTGTTTTTAACGCTGCCTCTAAAGTTTCCTTGCATGAATTTTCACAGGCAGTCGGCTTCAGATCATCTTTATGGCAGCACAGGGCTGTGAATGCTTGGGTCATGCATCTTTTTAGAGCTGAAACACAGCAAGAAATAATACTCATCACCAGCATTACATAAAAGGAAATCAATGTTTAGCTTCTCCACTTATTTTTGTTTATTTTCTCACATGTCCTATGTTTAATATGCCTTTGTTAGGCTTTGGTATTAGCTTTAAAAAAAAGTTTATTAGAACCCTAATGTTGTCTTACACACATCACAAAACATATCCCCTAACCCCCTATTTTCTTCCTCCTGAGTAATTGTGTGGTTGATTTGTTCAAAAGGAAGCTCAGAGGAACCAGCAAAGTGCATACACATGGTATTTCACAGGTGAAGGTACTAGAGTCAGAACTCTTTCCATTTCCTACATGTGCAATCTGCTGTCAGCTCAAGGTCGTTAGCGCTTTCAAAGCACGCATTATCCAGACCAAAAAAATCCCATCAACCAGTGCTGGTAAATACTTTTAGTTGCTAATGACAACTTATTTCTCACCTTTTTCTTTCAAAATCCCAGATACTGAATGGTTCTGTTAAGCCATCAATTTAGGCTATTACTTTTAAAGTTTTGCTCAGGTACTTCTATTACATGGAATTGGTTGGGGTCAGAGGGCTGGAAGTCTGCAGAGATTTTATTTTTGCACTTTCTCCAGTGAAGAAGGAGATTTTGATCCTAGTGCTTACATAAGCCAGACAGATGATATTCAAGTGTCTGAAAGCTGTTTGGATTTTGTAAACCAGTTATGGAAACTTGGCCCCCTAGTTTCTGAGGATGCCTTATACAACCACCTACAAGCATTTTTTAGGTGGGCTGAAGCTCAAGCTTTTCACTGGGAGCGACATGTGCATGTGTCCCACTGTAGCATTAAAATCAGGATAGCAATAGAGATTATTGAAGCCTCTGACTGTGTTCACTTGGAACTTTTGAACAGTGCTGGTAATGTCCTCTCACCCCTTTCCACACACAGGTTCAGGACCCCACAGATGGTATCCCTATGGATCCACACTTGAAAAAGGCTGTATCAGAAATGGCAGCTGCATGTTGTACATCCTTCCATGTTAGGTAGGGTAAGGATTTTCTCTGTTCAACAAGGACACACTGTCCATAGCATGAAACTGAAATTAATGATTTACCTTCCCAAAGATTCTTGACACTTTTCTGGTTTGCCAGAACTGTGACATTCTCTCTTTATTAATACCTGACGGAAGATACATAAAATACACACTGCTTCCTCAGGTTCATGTGGCAGGAAGGTGATGAGTGAAGCTCTACCATTTCAAATATTTGCTGTGTCTGTAGTACAAGGTGCATACACCTCCACTCACTGTTGTTTCCTACCTGTAGGAATTCCTTAACCTTCTCACACATTTATATAAGGTGTAGACTCTCCAAATGAAGGCCATGTGTGCAAGCACCTCAACACTCTCTGTAGCCTTTAAAAGGCTCTCTGGGGACTAATGTTTGGCACTTGCTTGGCTTACTTTGGAGTCTTACTTAGGCCCTTTCTAGCCTTTGCCTCTGTATGTAATTGCTGCCTGATCAGGAAGAGAGAGCAGCAACTGCTTTTCAGGTTTTTAGTACATAAGTCTTTATGTGAGGTCCACTCTTCAGCACATAAATCTTTGTTCAGTGAAGTCTTAATGTCCTGAATTAGGCATAAAGACTTCAGGAAGTAACTCCATATGCACTTAGGCAGCGGAGCCTGACCAGTGCCTGAAGACTTATGGGCTGAAGTGAAACCTCTGGGGAGATGTTAGACCTCTGAACAACCAAATGTTTCCATTAATCAGACGATGGCTAATCAAGGTATGATTACCTTGAAACATGCAGATTGTGCATCAGTAGTTGAAAATCTGATACAAAGTCCCCAAAAGAGGGATATCATCATGTGTGTAGGTTCAAACACCTACCAGAATCTCAATGTCAGTAGTGAATTTTGAGGAAGACAGATTCCACACACTCTTCTCAGTCAGAATGAAACATCACACTCAGCATCATATCCACTGACTGTTGATTTTCTTTTTTTCATCTGCTTAGCTGATGATATTAGGGCTATGTCATGTAAACAGAACAAACAGCATACATTAGCCTGCTGGAATCTGTCTGTACCTTTTCCATGGATAAATGGAATGATTTTGATAAGGCTGGAATGGCACTAAAATAAAAACAGTGTTTTGCTTATTAATATGCTGCAGGCATCATATAGTGTTTTATAGGGAAAGTGAATCTGGAGGTTATATGAATTTTTATGTCCTGCATAGGCTGAAGGTCATAAACTGCTTAATATTTTTTTTAAAGTTGGTTATCTAGTTGTTTTATGCAGATTATAACAAACATTTGAATATCCTTAAGGGCAAATGTTATATGTAATGTCAGCTCCCAGATATTTTCTTTCTAATTTCTGGTTTATTTTTATTGGTGGAAGGGTGAGGGGTTAGGGAATTGTTCCTGTTCAGTAACATTTTCTTCCAAAGCTAATATCTGGATATTAAATGTTTTTTCACTCATTCTAATATTCTTGGTATACTAAACAGTTACCGAAGCTTTCTAGAACCACTACCTGCATCACAGAGATATTTATCATCATAAAATAAATGGCTCTGAAAATGAATGGTTATATGATTTTTCAACTTTCCCAATTCAGTTTTAAAGTAGTTCCAGAATTTCATTAAAGGCTTATTCACCCATCTCAGTGAAGCCTTTCCTACTGAGATCAGTGGATGCAGCATCCAACCATTAAATATAAATCTACTATTGTGAATTCAAAAACATATAGTATCCCATTATTATTATTTATTGATGGGCCTGAAATATGTATTTTTCTTGAGCTTTCTCTCCTACCCCTCTAAATCTGCATTTTTTTTTTTTTTAATTGAAGTGAAGAATGCCAGGTACAGGAAAGAGCAAATATATGTATATATTTCTATTATTACACTGTATGCCCTGCTTTCTAACATCAAACACAGGAGTTTTCCTCCTGCCCTACTTCAAATTTTCTGTTACTAATGAAAATAGACGGTTATAAATATAGCGTCCTTTGAAGCATTAGTAAGTTTGGTTTTAGTGCTCGTCAGACAATCTTGTTAAAAGACTAAAGTCAAATTGTCCTTTTTGTGCTAGGCTTGTTTTCCATAAATTGCCAGAAAACAATTTATTCAGTCTGTCTTTCTTCCCGTAATTGATTATGCGGATATTATTTATCGTACTGCTGCAAGCACATCTTTGCATAAATTGGATGTGCTTTATCATTCTATGTTACATTGTATTTACAAATGCTCTATTTTCTGCTCGTCATTGACAACTTTATTCCATGGTAAACTCGTCTTCATTAGAAGGGCTTAAGCATTAGTGTTCATTTATCAGCAAGGGAATTTGGAGCAAAGCCCCACTGTGTTTTCTGTCTTTAACAAATTCTTTTCCCCAACAAATATGCTTTCAAATCCCACTGTTGTTTTTCTCCATAGAAAAATCCAATAAATAGGAAGAATTACTTTCTTCTTAGCACCCCCACCCTGTAGGTATGCTTTTTTATAAGCTGCTATTAAAGTTTGCAAGTGATTTCAGTTTCACTGTTAAAAGGGCCAATACAGTAAAAGGAGATGCAACATGCCTGGTATGTTCTCTTAATGACTGTGTTCATCAGATCATCCTTGTTGAAAGACAGAGATGGTTACAGGAAGGGGTGACTGGGTATCTACACTGTTCATTGTCTTTTTCCTGGTCATGAATACTGCCCACACGTGGTATTTCAGAGTTTGAGTCCAGGGAATGCATTCACAAGTATGACTCATTTTCATTTTTTTCTCTTTATAGCTTTTTTTGTTCTTCATAGGTAAGAAAGCGTTTTGTCATTGCTTTAGTGAGATCTAATTGCAGTAATTCACCTGCATCAAAAAATTTCAGGTCTGAGAATCTCATCTGTCATTACACAGGCTTAAATATTATATTAAAACATAAAAGCTGATACTAGTATAAGTAAAGGCTCAACTTCCTTTGAAGTGTGAGGCATTGACTACTACCACTGGTATCAGGAGGCTCTGAAAGGGCTCATAAATTTACAGACTCAACCCCTAGAATGTCTATGTCAAATCACAGACCTCTCCTGCTTCTGCATGATGATGGAGGGCTCAGCTGCCATTCTTTGTGCTTGAGAAAGAGTTTGCAGTGCCAGCTTCATTCTTGTTCTTTACCCAGTACCAAGAAATCTGATGAAAAGGAAGAGGAGAATAGCTGTGTCATCCATTATGTTAAAGCATTGCTACTATTTTCAGCTATGTGACACCTGTGGTATGAAAGCACTGAGAAGGAAATGGATCTCCCTCACCTGATCAATGTGCACACAAGCATGTATGAGGTAAGGAGGTCTTGGGTTTAGGTGTAGGTCATCAAACGGAGTACCTATTCCTGAGCTTTTTCAGCAGAGACATCTTGTGACAAAATGGTAGAAAGGAGGAGACTTACTTATGGTACTGTTGCTGAGCACATGCTCATCATTGCTGGCCTTTATTGCTAGACAGGAGGAAAAGTGAGCAAGACACTGCACAGTTCAGAGGGTAAGTATTCACAGCATACAGGACACCTGGACTGCATATTCCACACTGCAACCAAAGAAAGCAGTGCTGCTCTATTACTATTATACTCACTTTTTTAAAACAAGTTTTGTTATATTGGAGCGGACCTCTCAGGGTCTTTTTGCCTTTTCATTATTTTTGAGTGATTTCTCTGAAAATAAGGACCAGTGTCTGATGAATGTCTAAAGGAAATAGGCATCATTCCATTTCAAGCAGTTATGTGATTTAAGCACCTTTGAATAAAGAGGCTTGAGCCATAGTGTCTCCCTTGACATTTTCTGCATTCAGATGAGTCACCATTTGATTTGCTGGCTTGTGAAGTTGCTTTTGTGGGTGTTAATTCACCATGTGCATTGGATATGGAACTATTTTTAAATTCTTTACAGGCCCTCATAATCACCTTGACAGTGTTGATTGTGTAAGTGTGCAACTGGCTGCTAATATTGGCTTTTATCTGCAGTAGGTTTTTGGGAATCTGTGATCATCATTTTGAAACCTTCTTTTTAAGGGGAAAAAAACTCCAGAAACTAAACAAGTAAATGTTGATAGCTCACCTTTAAAATAAGCAGAGTTGAAAAAAAAAAAAAAAAAGTCATTTTTAGGTAGGGATGGACATTTATAAAATACAGGACATATTTGCATATATAAGTACATATATTTTGGTTTCCTCAATATCAGATAATACGTCTACACATATGCTTCTCTTTATATGAATGATATTTCTTTTGCTGAGTGCTCAGTTGCTCCTGTTGCAGGGCTCTGATAAGGTTTTTCTGGAACATTTCCCCTTCTACCCCTTGTCACTTCAATTAGTTTCCCATTCCATAGAAAAATATACCTTATCTGATATGAATATGGCACCTGTGTAGTTAAATTTTGGTTTCTACAAGCAATGATTTGCTTGCTTGAATGTTCACAGAAAAGGAATCTACAAGAGGCCCAGGCATAGCTGAATGAATTAAGATTTAAATTTCAGCCACCATTCATTGAAAGCTTTTTTTCTTTCAAGGCATTCAGTTCTTCTGATGGTAAAGGATTCACCTACCTCATGATTTGTAAAGGACTGTCAGGACTTCACTGCTAATTGTAAGCCACTGTGCAGGCTCACCAGCCATACAAGAAAAAATTGAGTCTATAACTATACATCTTCTCTTTGCATTGCCTTCCTCAGAGCTTGCTGTATTTCCAAAACCACAAACTCCAAACCAGAGCAAATTAACTCAAACTACTCAGTAGTAATGACCCCAGGCCCTTCAAGCCTCAGCCAGCTGGGAGAAGACAGCACACAACCTCATCTTATGAGATTTTCTTTCTCACCAGCCTTCTCATTCCTTCCACAGCACCATCACAAACACCATTACCAGTCCAATAACTCCTTACATGCCAAACTGGTTTTAGCCCACAAAACACAAATCTTTTGCAGCAATTTGCATGCCAGTTTGCCACCTTTCCACAAGTGTAACTCACACTTCAGAAAAACATGAGATCACTTTAGAAAGAATCAATGCTTCAAAACAGGACCTTTCTTAACCTGAGACCTGAAATTGCAAGGACTCCTGTTGAAGGCCATGCTGGGAATTGCTGGGAAATAGTGAGAGCTGGAGGAATTTTTGCTTTGATTTGACAACACATCACAATTTGCAGCGATTTTGAATTGCAGATTTTGGGTTTGTTTTTAGAAGTAACTAGTATAACATTATAATACAATATGTGTGCATCTTACCACACTGAAGGAGGAAAATTAATTTTAGACTGCATATCCTCTGGATACTATCAAACAGGAGGAAATAATGGAAAGATCTTGTATACACATAAATAAATTGTTTATTTATAGATATGGAACTTTGTGGTATGCAGGATATCAGACAAGAAATACAGGCACTTATATTTGTTGTGGCCACATGAACTATCAGTGGTCTTTTTTTTTTTTTTTTGCAAACTAATAGGGAATTTTTTTTTCTCCTAAAGCTTTGCTTTCTTCCTAGGAAGGGGAAGCCTGCTGGAGTATTTTGCAAACACTGGATGGATCACGTGCGCTGTTCTAAACTTTAGAATAGCTATGCTGTCCATCAGTTTAATGACAATATACAGTCTGCACAAATCAAATTCACCAGAGGTTGAACTTGTGCTGCCATAACTGGTAGTCTAATTTCTTCCAATGAACCAGTTTCACTGAGCCAGAAGGTCAGCATGGGACAAGTTCATGACATTATTCTATGAGTATGTTGTAAATAAAAGCCAATAGTTTTCAAGATAAGTAAACTGCAGTGAAGGATTTGGGGATGCTCTGTTGCCAGTACAGCAGGTAGAACCTGACACCGTTCTACTTAGCAGCAGCAGCTTGTTACTGTAAGAGGTGAAAAAAAACCAGACTATAAAGCTCCTGTCAAAAAAAACCCTCTGAAGGTTAAAATCTAAGGAAAGATTAATGTCAAATAGAACATTTAAACCTGGGGGGGGGGGGGGGGGGGGGGGGGGAGGAAGAAATAAAGATAATAAATAAAATCAAGTTGTATTTGAAAATGAAGTCTTTCTATGTAGCCAAAAAGGCAACTACCCTTTGGCAGCCCTTGCTGCCATAAACCATTAACTCATATATTCAGGGCCCAGCTTTTTTGAAAACTCTTACTGACTAAATTAGGTCTTTCACTTCACTCTGAAATCTAGATGATGGTTAGTCCCCTTCCTTCATGTTCCTCTAATATTCTTTGTTTTCATCTATGCAGCTGACACTTAAGTCCTGTTGAGAAATATTTTCTGCAGCGTTTAACAGCAGAGGAAATGGAAACACTACTGCTCACCTGTGCCTCCCAAAGTGAGGACAGAAGGAGAAAACTCTGCAGCTGACACCACGTACTGCAGCCTTTGAGCTTCTTAGTTGCTTTGTACTGTCATTAAGATTGGATCTGAGGACTGAAAAGAAATGATGAATGGTCTCCTGGTCTTGCTCCTATCCTCCACCTCTGCTCAGGGTAAGGAAAACGACTGTCTGCTGTGGGTTGTGTTTGGGAGGAGGATCAAGCAGATTAATTGGTATGTCACTACCTTACAGCACTAATCCTATTTGTAATGTTTTCTATAATAACCAGGTCTCCTAGGTATCAGGCTAGTTTCATAGGTATAATATCTTTACATAGTGTATAATATAGTGTATGAAATATAGCATATGCCCGAGATGGTGGCTTAACAGGATCTGAGTCACCAGTATGTTTGCTGGCACTAAATTTAACCTCTGATGGAAATTTTGTCAAAGCAAAACAACTGGAATTGAGTGTTGAAAATGAGAGTGTGGCTTATTGCTTTAAACAGGAGCACAGTTAGGTGCTGATGGTGAGTTAAGGACATATTTTGACAACACAAGGTGAAAAGTAGGTAAGGAAAATACGGAAGCATAACAAAATGAACTGTAAACCAAACTCCAGTAGCAAATTTTTATATTCTCCTCATGGGAAATTTGGTGCATGTGGATTCACACTCAAAGCCATATAGATTTCAAAGCTAAGCAGTATGTGAGTACATAGTCCTGCTTTGCACCTTTGCAAGGGCAGTCAGGCAAGTCAGCCAAGTCAGGTTCTGGACAAAAGAAGATTTTTCATACTTCTGAACAACGAGGAGCACTCACATAGATTTGTGTGGCAGGGACTAAATCTCTGGTGAACAGCTTGCTGCAGTTACAATTTTAATGAAAACTGAAAGCTTAAGTGCTATCGTTTTCCATATCACTTTTCCCCTAAAATGATTTATTGACCACTTATACATGATACATTCTCCTGTCATGAATAACACACTATATATTTCTTTTCATGAATAATGGCTACCATTTTAATTGATAGTTTCAGACAGAGGAATGGATTTATTTCTACAATGAATAAAACTGTTCTCCATATACAGCCTGTATAAATTAGTTTAGTTTGTGTTTCAGTTTTCCTTTTGCAACCCAGTATGCTCATAATCTTAACAGAAATCCATCAACTAAGATCTAATATATCACTAACCAGCAGCTTCTATGAAGTATACTAAGACATTTTTCTGTAATGTTTTTAAAAGGTTTGTTAAATGGTGTTGCCAGGAGCTTTCACTGAACCAAGGAGCTTTTGGCTTGGCTGATATATCTGTCTGTGAGATGTCTGTTTCACTCCCGGTTAGCTTATTTGTCTTTTACTGACAGCCCACCTGTGTACGCATGACATCTCAATTACATTAATCAAATGCCTTCTCAATAAAGCTACCTTTTTTTTAGTGAAAAACTTACAATTCAGCTATGTTAATAATCAAATTGTGATTCCTGTGATGCATGAGCTTGTATGGGTAGATGATGTATTTTGCATTCATTCCTGAGTGTGACACCAAACAGTCAAGCCTGTGAAGGACTCTCAGCAAAGAAGGTGATCACAGTTCAGAACTGAAATCCCCATTACTTGCAAATGATCTCATTCTGTTATTAATGTTCAAGTCAATACCTGCTGTGTGCTCACAAATATATCTCAACTGTATGCTGCAGAGCTGCAGATATGTTAGAGGAATAAGGCTGCATACATTCATGTGTCTAGTATAAAAGCCCAAAGCTTGCTGTGAATCATTTCAATAGAGAATTAAAATGTTGTGGATCATGCAGTAGATGGCTTCATTAAAACCAAGCAAACAAAACCCTAAACAGGAATTCCTGAACAAATTGCACCACGAAGCATTGACCCAAATGTCTTCACAATATATTCACCTACCAGTAATTTTAGAGAGGTATTATTTATTCTTTAAAGTCAGGAAGGATACAGTTCTCTCTTCCTCTTTAACAAGGATTTCCTCGTTGTAGCCTGACTAGAGTTTTCTAAGGCATTACTTCAATCTCTATGTAAACATTTACCTAAGGGATTTTTACTTCCATTCAGAAATCCCAGAATGAAGGACCAGTATTGGAAAGTTTAGACTGTGGTATTTCAGTGTTTTCCAGTATGCTAGGAGATTGGTGAACGGAGCACTTCTCAGATACAATGGGTAAAGGACAGAGTAAAGAGTTTGTGAGTGTCCTGTAAATTAAATGATCCAAATGTGAGTTCCCAAGAATGTTTTTTAAATGTGACATAGCTTTTGGCACAGATAGAGAGGTAAATCCACATAAGAGAAAAATATATTTGGGTCAATGCCTGGTCTTGAGTGAGACAATCCACCATCTACTACATCAGTTAATTAAATTCTAAATGGCAGTAGTATTTGAAGCCAGGTTCTACTTTTTATATTTCTATTCATGGAGTGCTCAGGCTTTTTTAGCTGAAAGACACTGTTGTGAGGTAGACTATTAGTAATGTATCAAGATGTTTTAATCACAAGAGGTATTGCTTACAGATCTGGCATTCATGCCTGATGTGCTATATAATGGATGTACAGCAATTTTGCATTCGTTGTACCGTATTTATAATGTTGTCTTTTATATATATTTCCTTAGCTAAAGCTCTGGTATTCAAAAGAAAATGGAAATACAAGGCTGTATAAGAATTTGAATAGCTTTTATCTATGTCTGCATTAACATAAAATTCCTTTCCTTACTCTAAAATAAATAAACCATTTTCTTGAGAAAGGAGAGACATGATTACTAGAAACTCTAGGTTTCTGTTTTGCTGTTTGAGCTATGAACTCAAGATATGTTTTAATAAAACACTGAAGTCAAATTCAGCTGTCAAGCTAAAGCAAAGACTGATGAAAGTCAATCAAAACACACCACTCACTGCAGGGAGGCAAGTAAAGCAATAAAGAACTAGACCTAAAGCTACATAGTTCTTTTTGTTAGGTAGCAGCAAAGTCATTTGCATTATTCATTTCACCCTGGGGGAATAAAAAAAAAAAGCACCAAACCCCCCAAAACCAGTACATGAATAGACTGAAAGGACTAGATGGAATCTAGCTGGCAAACAAAACATAGGTAAAGCAAGGGAAGCAAAGAAAGCAAAATCAAATATAACAGTGCTACCTAGGTGAGTAAAAGAAATACAAAGAGGTTTAGAAACATCTAGAGAGAACAGAAAGAGAACACTGAAAGTAAGTGAAGACACCAAGGTAGATGAAAAATGTTCAAAACTACTCAATTTTCAATATAAAGTGATGAAAGTGGAGAATATTATGTCGGAAGACAGAAAACTATTGCAAGCAATGGGCCAGATGTGTGCTTAACTTGCACACAGGGCCTGATATTCTGCCTTTTTTCTCATGTTGAATAATGCTTGTATTGCAAGTAGCCCCCTAGCTACTCAACTAAATGGGGGTAAAAAAGGCAGTGCCAGACAGTATAAGGGTGACACATGGAGTTACATAGCATAAAGCAAGCACACTGCTCTGAGACCATCCTACAGAACCACTCCCACTAAAACATTCTTCTATGGAGATATGAAAAATGTTACCTGAAATGTACAAATTAAATGATGTTTTTCCTTAGTTTGAAATAGAAGGTGGTTGTTGTAGTACATGGTCTTTGATAGAGTATGCTAACACCCTACCACCATGAAAAAATAGAGAGCATGCTTTAGGTCACTATTGAAAGCCAAAACGATGCACAGTCCATCTACTCACTTGGATCCTACTCAGAATATACTTCAAATCTGTTTCTTATTTAAGAGACTATGTTGTGGAAGAGTGTCTTACAACAGTGCTGTGGATGCATACATCTTCACTCCCATACTTTTCGTTCTGTAGAGTTTCTCCCCCTTTTATTTTTAAATACGTGGTGAGCAGTGAGGCTGGTGATGGGTTTGGAGGGCATAATCTTAAAGGTCTTTTCCAGCCTTAATGATTTTATGATCTTGTCTGTTAATCAAAGATTGTCTTGTTGGAACAAAGATGATGTTATAGAAGGAAAGCAGAAGTGTATTACTTGGAGATGAACAACTCACCCTTGGGAGATCCAGTCTGATTCTTTCACTAAAAAAAATTCAATGGAATATGCCATCACTGCCTAATTGATACACATTGTGGAGAATATCACATCTGCTTAAATATAGAACTTAACACTCCCATTTTGGAATTTTTGGATGAATGGATTTTTTTTTTTTAATTTTAAAATGACTTCTGAAAATCAAAATCATTCAAGTGTGGGTAAAAAGCATAGAAAATTTAAATTCCAAACCAAATGTTTCAGTTTTATCTGAAAAGAATGTTTGATTGACCCGAAACATTCTTTTTCTAATATAATGTCATGGAAGATTTGTACATTTTGGGTTTTCATTTAGGTTTGTAATGGGAAAAGAAAATCCACGTACTCTCTCATGAAATAAGTAATTGAGTTAGTATAAAAACTCTGCTCTTGTATTATTATATGTCTAAAGTCATCAAGCAGAGAAATGAATAAAACAAACAGTGAAGCTGACACTACTCAGCATTAATGAAAATGACACTGCTCAGTTAAAGAAAACAATACAAATATCTGTGCCATAGAAAATTCCTTTGCCTTTATTTTGTAGTTGCCTTGTTTCTTCAGTCAGTTGAGGAACTTGATAATATTATAAGAGATCTCTTTTTTTGCACAAGAAGTGTAGGGAAAAGGTCTGCCACTACTTCTTCAAGCACATGTGCAGATGTAGGTAGATCCTGTAAGTCTTGTTACAGTCCAGTACTTTCCAAAGGTAAGACACTAAGGAATTAGTACTAATCAATGGAATGTCAGGGACATGGCTTTCAAAGAGGAAGCTGCAATTAGATACTGACAGAGAAAAAAAGAAATCACAACAAATCCAGTATAATATCATTCTGAGGTCTCCACAGAGAGTTTGATATGTAACCCATGGTACCAAATGGGATTCTTCCAACTGACAGCTTTCAGTGGACCAGAAGGTTTTATGTAAAGCTAGGACAACAATGAAAAACTTTGCCAGTCTCTGGTGAAACCAGAATTTTGCATGCTGTTTTTCACTGCTTGTGAAAAGCTCTGAAGGCAGGCAACAAGAATGACAAAAGGATTAAAAGATAAAAGAGATGTGGTGAAGCTGAAAGAGCTAGATGCATGCAATTTAAAAAGAAGGCGGCTTAAGAGATGCACAACTACTCTGCAAATTCCTTCCAGGAACTAATCTATCATCCTACAGTTTCTCTGGGAATAACCTCTCCTCAGCTTATTAGAATACAAGATATACAGAAGGGAAATTATGTGATGTGCAGTCTAATGCACAACCACTGTCCTTTTTATGAGAAAATTCCTCCCCATGTAATCTCTCTGTCAGTTGGGTCACCTCCTGTTCTCCTTTTCCAACTCGGCTAGGAGCTTTGCAATCAAGTTCAGAAGGAAAGAAGTCTTTGCAAGTCATAACAATTAGTTCCTTTAAGCTCTGGGTACTAGTATTCCTACAGTATAGAAGGAAAAGGAGAATTTATGTGAGTTAGAGAACAGAGCATCTTTACTCTTCCTTCTCTTTGCCCATGATAAAGTGTAGAGCTCAAATCTTAGTCCCCATGAAGAGTATGAGTGAATTCCCATTGAATTCAGTAATGTCTATTATTGAATTTTTCATTAACATTTATCATCTTCCCCTCTCAGCAGTTCAACAATGGCAAAATAGTCTGTGTAATTCATTGCACACACAAAATATGCATATAGAGCTCTTGGCAGAACTAGCTCTTGCATAACATAAAAGCCACATAATTCATTTATATAATGCAGTAAGGGATGGGCAGCATATGTGCATATATACATACTCCCATACACCCCTTGCGGGTATCCAAAGCTACAGGATGTTCTGGGGAGGAAAGAGCCTAAAGCCAGAAATTTAACATCTCATGTGTTAATGCATTATTACTTATTTCCATGACATATGTATATATGCTTAAAAGTTCAGGGCTTTTATTAGTCATAAAATACGCCTTTTTATTTCCTCTATTTTTCTTAATCTTCCCACTAGAGAAAAAGCTTGTGTGAATAGCTAAAAGTTATATCAATCCCAAATAAAAAAATGTCCTCGGCTGCTCGTCTCAGGTACTAGGCATAGGTATGTCTACTTATTTATGCATAAATAGATATGGAATTAAATGTAAACTATCTTCAAGCCATCTTCAAGAATTAGGAATACTTGATTACCTAGATATTCTGTGGCTGCTTTGAATTCTCTTTGTAAAGTCACAGGGAAAGAGCCTCTGAATGATAGGCTGGCTAAATCTTAGAGCCTATACCCAGGGCTTTTTTTGCCTTAGGTATTATATTTGCTGGGGGTATATATTTGCAAAAAATATTGTACATGTCCTTTTTTGAATTTTTTTTTTTCTCCCTATGGAGGATAATTAGTTGTAGCTATTTGGGAACACAATGGATGCTACTTCTAAAATAATGGCTTTTTAGTGTTTTCCCCTCCATTATTTTGTCTCAGATATATTTTTGTGAAGCAGACTTAAAACAGAGGGGGAGACTGACTGAGTGGCTTTTAAAAAGTGGCTTTATAATTTTGGTTTACAAATAAAATTAACCACAAATGTTTTATAACTGCATTTTGTATACAGTTTTGGAAGGGTGTAAAGATCAGCTAAATGCAGTTGAATATATAGATTTTGGTTGGTGCATGCTTAGTGTTTTGGCTGAAGAGCATGAAGGCGAGACAAAGTCCCTCTTAAGATACATTTTGCAGGATTGTCCATAGTAAACACCTCAAATTATGTTTGAAGGGGGCTTATATTCTGAAACTAATTATTTTGTTGAGTCTGACTATAGGTAAGTGATATCTATAAATACAAGGCTTTAAAATAAATTGGATACTTTAACTTGATTCATATCATTCCTTTTTGGACAGATAAAGGACTTGAATGAAGTGACGTATACTTCAGAGGATCTTTCGTGACCTCCCTTTGTTGGGCTAAACTTCACTGAAGGAGCACCTTTTGGTATAACAGTAGTTTGAGTGAAATAGCCTGGATGTCTTATAAGGAGCCTTTAACAAAAGCACTGGGGACTGAGGAATGGAAATCAAGGAAGTAGTAGAGATGAAGGCCAAAGAGCACCATCTCAGAGTTAATTTGCCACTGCCTTGCACCAGAGGATTCCACGTAGAATGGCCTGCTAAACTTTGCTTTCACTCCAGAAGCAAAAATGTTGTGTAAGTAGAAAGAACTCCTGCTCTTTTCCCCCCAGTATCCATCACTTTCTTCTGCTGCTTGCTGCCTCTCAGCTCACATATGATCTGAGAAGGATCTGAACTTTCTTTTCAAGCCTACGTGGTGTGTGTCTGCAATAGAGTCTGTGACCATTCCCCACATGGCCCCTCACAGGCATACCTCAGGGTATTCACCTGAGCCTGTGCTACACATTTTTTGTGCTTGAGAATACATAAAAAGAATCATTACACCACATAAGAATACAAACCACTAAGCATTACATCACATACTTGTGTAAAGTTAACCAAAAGCTAAAGAAATTCCAGTAGTGGGCACCTGATCATTAGATAATCTCAGCAGCAGCTAAATGAAATAAAACAAAGCTGCAAGCAGAAAAAGAGAAGCCTTGCAGACAAAGCCTGGCAAATCCTGGGGCCAGTGCTGTTATCTCAACACAGAGCTGGTGGCCACACCACATTAACTGTGCCAACATTGGCTTGGTATGGCAGCTCTCCATGACCCAACTTATCCAAGTGTTTAGTCGACAGTGCCTTGCAGCCTTTAAGCAGGGTATCAGTGCTGGAGAAGACCTCACAATGACCTTTAACTTTGTCTTAAAATAAACTTGCTGATAATTCCTGATATTTACCACATATTTGTCCCCTTCTATTTAGAATGTGTTTATTGCTCTATTTTGCAGGCACTGATCTTCAAGTATGAAATAAATTGTACAAAAATCTGAGCTGATATCCATGTAGGAAATTCATACACAGTATTAGTCAGCTGCTTTCCATCTACCTAGAGGCAGGAATGCCAAGCATGCTTCAGACTACAGGATTTATTGATCCTAATGCAGATGCCATATTCAATCGAGAAAGTCTGAAAGGAGTAAATAGACATCTGCAGACTGAATTCCCTTTAAGGTTTTCCCAGTAGCATACACTGGTAACCATTACATAATCATTACTTCCCAAATAAACATCTGATTAAGACTGACATTCTTCATTCATGGTGAATATTACTTAACTCTTCAAGTGGTATCACCAAAGCCAATATAGACATTATGCAGTATGAGGAGATTGTGAAGAATAAAGCTGTATGCATATTTATTTAAGTAACAGATCTATTAAAAGAGAAATAACTGTTTTGGAAAAGGAAAAGCTTAGTCACAAGACTCTTGAAATGCTCTAACTAAAGCCAAACACCCCTGTGTGCTGTTTCTGATCTCTTCCTTCTAACCAGGCTTTTAGTACCAACAGGTGACAGAGGCATTTGAAGTTCTTGCTAATGAGCATTATATCCTGCCTTGAAATACATCTTTATAGCTACTAAGAACAGTAAAGCTCTGTTAGAAGCACTCCTGTCTTAGAGTATGATACTATCTTAAACCTAACGGTTCTCTCTCACCTTTCTACCCCCAAAAAAGCCAGAACACAAAGGCTAATTTATATTACAGTGCCTGGTACATAACATAAAACTCCACAGTAAGCCATTAGCGTAAGTTAGTGTAGATAATCAGGACATTATTTGAGAATTTACTACATTGTATTATTTACTGATTGCTAGCAGCACTTTTAAACAACACAGCTGATGTTGTAATTGTATGTTTAGATTTCTCTTCACAGAATGAGTCTGCTTTTTTTTTTTTTTTTATCCTAAGCTTTCAGCTTCCCAAAGGATGAGCCACACCTGGCAGTCGAGGTAGTGCAATGTCCATGTGTCTACAGACTCCAAGTAGCAGCATCTTGTGGGTTACTGTCTTTGCTCCCTGTCCTTTCAACCTTAAAACAGCTTGAGGAGTGGCGACTGTTAACAGCTCATCCCATCTGAAGGTGTGTGTGTGCTTCAGCCAGGGAATATGGCACCACTTGGACTTCTTTCACAGTTTAATGAACAGGTCTCACATGGTAAATGACAATCATTTTTGCACAGATTCTACAAGGTGGGGGTTGCAAAGATCTGTTCTGGATAAAGGGAAAAATATCTCTGGACTCACTAAAGATAGAACAGAATGTTTTTCTCTTGTGAAAAAGAATAAAAAAGTGTCATTATGAAAAAGAAGTGAGATATTATAAAGAAAAAGATACACAGGGTGTTCTAGTGAACATGTTAAATTAAATATTGATTATTCATAATGTGCCATGGTATCTTCACAAGAAGAAATTTGGTTGTATATATGAAACTCCATGTCAGCACAAAGCTTGCTCTAGTATGACAGTGATTTTCAAGTGATTATAGTACTCTGCTAAAGCTATAGTGTTACTTAAAACCTGAACAAACAAAACTCGAGGGAACTTCAGAGGGAGCTTCATGTAACAGAACTTGTCTCTGTTTTTCATGATTCTCTGGTACCACTGAAATGTTGCTACTACATTTTACTGGAGATCAAAATTCAAGTCAAAATGTTAATTTCATTGTAAAATGAAGACAGTAAGAACTGGGAAGTTCCATCTGCATAATAATATGATCATGCTGTCACATTTCTTTTTTTGAAGGGAGAATACTATTTTGATTCAATGAGTCTTATCAGTCCCACCCTCTTGGCCTTTCTTCAGAAGAGAGATGTTCCATCCTGCCAATCGTTGTTGTGGCCTCCTCTGGACCTACTCCAATGGCTCCATGTCCTTGTGCTGAGGACTCCAGAGCTGGACCCAGCACTGCAGATGGGGTTTCAACAGAGGGGCAGAATCCTCTTTCTCAACCTGTCAGCCATAGTGCTGTGGATGCAGTCCAGGATGGAATTGTCTCTGACCCAGGTGCAGAACCTTGCACTTGGCCTTGTTGAACCTCATGAGGTTCACATGGACCCACTTCATGAGCTTGTCCAGGTCCTTGTGGATGGCATCCTGTTGCTGGATAAAACAAATAGCAAAGCCCTTTCATAGAATGCTCAGCAATGAGATGTAAGCCAGAGCAAGCACACACATTGCCTAGGGCCTCTCAGCTTGTGTGTATCTCACTGGTACCCATTTTCTTCCGTTAAAAATTAATGCTCAGGTGAAACCAATAATTTTACAGCTGGTAATAGAAATATGGGCAGGAGTACTATAAATATTATTTTCACATGGCATGTAATTTTTGCTTTGCTGCTTCTTTGTTCCCTTTCAGCTCTCCTCCACAAAAACATAATAATATTAGTAATGATAACTAAAATAAAGAAGAAATAGTAAAATAAAATAATTTTTAAACAAATAAATCAAGCCAAAACCTTTCTAGTGACAGAGACACTATCAGACATGGCAAAATATGCAAATTTAATTTGCTTCATAGAAGGGGATGTGACTAGATGAGTGCTTCAATAGCTGACCCACAGTGTATCTTGACTAAATAGCTGTTTGAAGACATGAGTAGTTAGATGGAAGCAGTTGTCCTCAAGACGGTCTAAATACCTCACGCTGTGTTCATTAAGGACATCACTCAGAGTACTGTGTTAGGATTCGTGGGGTTCTCTGCTCAATTTGATCATCTTTAGAAGCTCAAAAGATCACAGGCCAGCTTCATCAAAGCAAGGGATGAAAGAGATTTTCCTTTGTACATCTTGGATGTGGACCTATTTTAAATTAAACAATATTTTAATAAATTTAGTTTTGACTTCATTAATAGTTTTTCATTTCATAGCACATTGAGTGGATGACTGCTAAAGAGTATGATCTGAAAATCTTGTTTATATATAATTTTAAACTTTATACTGAAACTTTTGTGCAATTATATGCTAGAAAATGCCATTAATTTGTGACTTTCCTAAATAATAATAATAACAGTGTGTGGTTCAATCCCTAAATGGAAACTAAGCCCCACATAGCCACTCAGTCCCTCTCCCCTGGTGGGACAAAGAATCAGAAAAGTGACAAAACTGGGTTGAGATAAAAGCAGTTCAGTAGGTAAAGCAAATGCCATTAATATAAGCAAAGCAAAACAAGGAATTAATTCACTACTTCCCTTCAGCAGGCAGGTGTTCAGCCATCTCCAGAAGCACGGGGCTCCACGACACTTAACAGCTACTTGGGAAGATAAATGCCATCACTCCAAACATCCTTCTCTTCCTTCTTCTTCCCTATTTCTATATGCTGAACATGATGTCATTTGGTGTAGAATATCCCTTTGGTCAGTTGGGGTCAGCTGTCCTGGCTTTATCCCCTCCCAGCTTCTTGTGCACCCCCAGCCTACTCGACGGTGGGGTGAGGAGCAGAAAATGCCTTGACATTAGGTAAGCACTGCTCAGCAATAGCAAAAACATCCCTCTGTTGTCAACACTGTTCTCAGCACAAATCCATAACACAGCCCCATAGTAGCTGCTGTGAAAAAAATTAACTCTGTCCCAGCCAAACCTAGTAGGTAGGGCCTCTTAATATGAAGATTTTTCTATACATGATGCGATTGACATATGATGATAGACTGCTGTTTGGCCTTTTACATTAGTAAAAGGCCAAGGTGACTCTAATTAGACTAATCTAATCTAAGAGTAATCAGGTTTAAGACCATATCATCTCAGTTTATGAGGACCTATATTTAAACCAAGGGAACTAAAAATGTGAAGGAAAATCCTGACTGTCAAAGTTTTAGTAGGGATACAGTACAAATAATAAGATTTGGAGTTAGAGCGTGCTTGAGAATGTGAAGACCCAACAAAACTTGGGAGTGTCTGCACTGAAGAACAATCACTGCTTTCTTGGAACCCCTTGTCTGGGTGACATCGAGTATATTACAAAAGATGATTTACTTGCCCAGGAGACAGCTTTTTTTGTGAAAGTAAATTATAGTGGTTGGAAATTGTTTATTCAGCATTGAAAGGCTATTTTTATACATGGAATTGCTATTGGGGTTTGTAGTTCAGGTCCTTCTGCCATTTTCTTCAGAGACTGATCTGCCAGCTAAGCTATTTTTTTCTGTACTTATTCTTCCTTGGTCTAGATCATGCTTTGGGATCCCTTAACAATTGTACATTATTAGAAATACTGACTTGGACAATATAGTCCATGAAGGAGATTGGAAGCAGCACAACTGACACATGCTTTATATTTAGGAAGCATGCTGATTTTTCCCAATATGAACAGAAATTCCAAACACTAAAAGCTACACAGAAAGACGTCTTAGTCTTGCCTTCCAGAAGTAATGTTTTGTTAAAAACTTATGAGAAAAAAAAAAGATAATTTTATGAATTTTACTTTTGGCAACCCCAGAAGTAACATCAAGACTGATTGTTTTAAATGTGAGATGAAGAATCAAATGAGAGTGTTCCTGTTATGGGCACAGAGGATTAAAGAAAAAAAAAGAATAATAAGGAAGTTATTTTAAACTTCCTTCAAACTGCTTCTTACCACTGCATAGCTAGAATTAGATTTACTAATTGCTGATGCTTCCCAGGTTTACTGGTGCTTAAATTACTGTCCCATACACTGGCAATAATGATGCCACATGAAAATACCTTCTGAATGCTCAATTAACAGACATCTAATCTAGAAACTTTTCAGGCAAGTGCAACAAGTACCAAGAAGCAGCAATGAACTGCAAATTATTTCGGACAAATGGTTACCATTGCAGGTATTTGTCTGTCAGGTCTAACATGACCTTTGAGACATGCATGCTCACACACACACACTGCTACTGCTGAACAAGCATAAATTATTCTATTACAACTGCTGGTTAAGTACATTTGTGCACACAGATGTCTCTGTGAATAAATGTCTTCTAGCATTTGGCAGATTTCTTCTCCATTAGAGGAAAACATTCCTGAGTGTTTATCTAATTGATAAAGAGAGTAATTGTGGAAGAAAGGCATAAGAACAAGATGCAACTTTGCTTTCTTAAGACATCCCAGTGCTATCTATGTCCACTTCTTTCCAGAAGCAAGGCTTAATCCACAATGAGAACTAGGCATGGAAATGGTCTTAGCATCTTTATTTGACACTTACATACTCATAAGAATACGTGAAAGGCCAGACTGGGAAAGAGCCATCTGCTCTTGTATCCTTTACCTGACAGAGAGCACAGGTGGGTACCTATGGATGAGTACATGAAACAAAACGTTCAGGAATAAGCCATGGTAGGGGGGTGGTGGGAGAAGATAAGAAAAAAACAATAAATGTCATCATCTCCTTTGTTTTTCTGATAAACTAAAGGCAAGTAGAGGCTTTTCTTCTCTGACAAACATGATGGTTATGGTAACCTTCCTTTTTTCAACCTTCTCAGACAACTGATGGTCTGAAATTGAAACCTCGTTGTGTGGATGCTACTTTAAAGCTTAGAAAGTGCTAAGTCATTAAAAATACTAAATATATAATGAATGTCATTATGTAGCAATGTCTTTAATAGAAGTTCTCTTTCACCAGGCAAGTTACTTTCTTCAGAGTCCTTCGCTATTGGTACTGAGTAAGTCTAGAAGCAATATGTATTGTCATAAAACCTGCTTTTTTAATCCAAAAAATAGTAACTCTGGCCTATCCTGGATATTTTCTTTCCTTTGTGTCTCTGAATTGCACCTTAAACATTAGTTTCACCAAAAAGGTTTTTTTGCTTTATATGTGTGTACAAGGCACACAGTTCACTGCACTCTTAAAGTTCATCAGTTTACTGCCAAATAAACTTTATTTTAATATTCAGCTTACTGCACTTTGTATCTAGCTTTTGAATTAAGCACCAGTTTTATGGCTGCAACCTTTTAAAGGGGTAAATGTGCACTGCTATTCCCTTCCTCACAACTTCTATCATTTTTCTTCCTTGCATTAAGCAGAATTGCCTTCTATAAAGAGTTTTGCCAGCCTAACTTCCTTAGTGTCTGCAGTACTGCATAACATGATAAGACCTCATTTACACAGATGAAGTAAATTTCCCTTCTTTATTTGCTTTCAAAGCCAGTGGGAGCTATGTCCATATACCTGATGACATTATTTAGTTATTAGACATTAAAACAGAGAGTTGTGGGAAAAAGCAACAAACACACTATGAAATTATGAGGTTTCTCAGAGAATTCACAGAAGCCATTTTCAGCAATTGAGAGAGATTGGTGAGATTATTCTCCAGAGACCACGAACAATTTATAGCTGGAGAATAAAGGGAGTTGGTGAAAACAATCCATCCTAGCCTCTGCATAGCCAGGAACTCCCATGTTTTCTTTAAATACCTGTATAGTTAATCTGTACCCTTTTGTTCTTCACCCCACAGCAAAGCTCAGCAGGAGGCAGGTTAATGGCAGTGAGAGCTTGGAGCAAGGATTTGCTGGCCGTGAGCTAATGACACTGCAGCACGCACAGGTATCAAGAATTGTAGTCGATATATTTATCAAATGTATTTTGTATTTACCAAATACTTTTTACAACTTCCTGAAATCCCCAGAGGTACCACAGTGTGTGTGGATTCCTCAGGCAAGTGAGCCCAAAAGGATAGGTTAATTAAAATCCCTGTTCTGTTATTCCTAGAACAAAAGCTTGGAGCTAACACAGGCACCACAAATACTAGGCAAGAGTCACAATACCTCAATCTCCACTCTGTCAAATAAATCCCAGTATGTTTTCTGTCAAGTCTGGTCACAGGGGAAACAGGCTATAAATGTGGTTGTTTGAGAAAGGACTTGGTTTGTGGCTTTTTTCTTGGCTGGCTTTGGTGTCTCAAGTCTGGTCATTTCCAGCTGAAATACTTCCGTATTTGGAACACTGAGATGTGCTCTGCACTGTATGGATTTTATGTGTTTGGGAAGGTGTAACTATATTTGGGTATCTTATCAAACTCTTTTTTGGCTGGCTATTTTCTTGAGTTGTGTAGAAGCTTAGTTATCTTTGGGACTTTAACCTTTATATCAAATTCTGAGACTACAAACAGACTGACATTGAAAAAAATATATTGACAGAATATAGAATATAAACTTTGCTTCTGTAGGAAGCAAAGAAACAGCCTCATATTCTACAAATATGCTACAAATCCACTGACCCCAAACCACCCTTTTATTGGTCAATTAATTAGAGTATTTAATCACCTTATTCCTGTTTCTATTATGGAATCTTACTAATTTTTTAATGCTATTACTATGAATTCTGTATAAAAACTCACTCTCGCATAGTTGGAATTGTTTTGTCTTTTCTCTTGGTCTGCTTCTCTCTTATTTAAATTATTGACAGATGCTTTTTGACCTACCTTCTGGTCTTCATATCTTGAAGACTTTAGGTTATGGAGCCATACTTTGTAGCTCTAGAAACTGCAATTGCTTGTGCTTATGTCATAACATTCTTTAAACAGTCCTGATACTGCAAGAGGCCACTTGGATCAGGTATTATTACCATGTTTATGAAACCACATCATCTAATGACTTAACAAGTACCTCATGTTTGCTCTGGCTGGACTGTAATATGTGGAATGCCAAACGACCTTGTCCTCCTCAGGAGCCTATTTATTTTGCTTCATAAAATATTAAAGACCAGAAAGGATTCTGCCAAAAGCAACTTTTCTCTGAAGGAGTCCTTAGTTTTTTATAAAGACTGTGGACAGACTTTGATTGAACTCAGTGGGTCAGGCCTCAATAAAGAGCAACGAAGCAGAGGAATGAAAGCTTATTTTTCCCCAAGGCATCCTGAAAGAAGTATTTTTTAAGAACAAAAGACACCATGAGTTAAACACATAGTACTTAGTGCCTTGATTATCAAAGGCTTGTGATCAGAGGAAATATGATTAGGTAAGCATGAGTTAAGGAAACCACCTGAGAAAGCCCACAGTAAAAAAGATCTATTGAAACAACACTTTATGGACATCTGCTGTGTGCACTTATGGTACTATATCAATAAAATATTAACCCAGAAGGAGCTGTGTCCCATTTGCAAGAAATATAGAAACAGTGTTCTAAAGACACTTCTGTGTATAATAAAATATAATGTGTGAGGGCACAGAATATATTGAACAGAAGGACTGAAAATAAATCCTGATACACTCATTTTACCTTTCAGCATTCGTCTGCACATTTCTGAATATTATTAAAATAGAGTATCGAATAATATTTATTCTCTTTCCAAGCCAGGTGGACTAGTAATGAAATTCATGTCCTCTTCTTTCCCAGCCTGCAAATGGCAAGAGAAAGAGGTGGGGATATGTCTGATGTGCGTTGCATTGAAGTGCACTGGCTTCAGCACTGTGACTGGGATTCCTGGGTCTCTGGAAGGACATGCACCATAACAAGAGAAAAGCCCAGCAAATGCCTAGGAGAAGAGTCCTTCTTTTCTGCCTGATGATATGACCTAGTGGTCAAGGCAGTGCTGATAGGGTTGGAACTCATCTTCACATCTTTGTTTTCAGGGCAGGATTTGTGAATGAGGTTCTGCATGCAGCTATGGTTTCTTTCTTGGTTTTATTATCTTGAGGTTAAAAATCACATCTGTCATTTCCATATTAAGTAGGAACTACTGAAAGCTCCTAGTTTGTGTCATACATCAGGAGGGACAGGTTTCTACTCCAGGGAAATCTGGAAGGCAGAATCATCTACTGCATCCCGGGGGCCATTCTAAGTTCACACTGAAATTGGTGTTTTTACATTGCATGCACTGTCAGGATCTCTGAGAGACTGGTTATTTTCTGAAGTGTGAGGTCTTTTTATCTTCTAAGTATTTGTTTGGCTATAGCAGTTCTGTGATATAGAACAACAATGGCCTTGCTGAAGCATACATGGACTTGTAAAAGCATTCATGACCCTGGACTCTCTCCCACCTTCCCATGATAAAAAGCTTCTACCAGCCATCTACTGGTACTTTTCAAGGGATGTTTTTCTGACCCTACATATGGCAGCTGACCTTAAAAACTAAACCCAAGTAGAGTCCTGGCTATGAAGAGGTACTCTGATTAAAAAAAAAAAAAAAAAAAAAAAAAAAAAAAAAAAAAAAAAAAAGACATCTTGCAGACCAGGGACAGCCTATCCACCTGTCCTGCCCAATGAGCAGTTCTGTTTACTGCTTCTGACACTGGGAATTCACTGCCTCACCTACAAAAAACATCTTCCAGTGTGGATTTCTCCCATGCTGGACATAAGATGCCTGGTTGTCTATCAAATTCAGCAAGAAAAAGTTAAAGCTAAAATGAAAAACATTCTGCTACATATTGGATTAATGTGCTGTCATGAACTGTATGTGTCACTGCAGCAAAAACACAGAAAATAGAAGCAGAGTTTTAAAAAATCAGCCTGTGGTATTTTCTTCCTTCTGACTGTACTGCAGGCTCTTCAGTCATGGAAAGCTGATCAGTCTGTCTTTCACATTTCCATTTTTTCTAGAAGATCAGTGTGTGTGAACCCTCTTCCAGTGCAGGAAACCTAAGATGGGCTTCCAGCAAAGCACAAGATTGTTCTTGCTTGACTGTGCAGGGAGTCACTGATGGAAATAAAGCAAACTGCCCAGTCCTCTGAAGTGTCACCACTGTTTGTTACAACAGATTGGTCTGTCAACAAACAAACTCATGATACAGCTATAGGAAAAGTCCACCAGTTCCTAGAGGCATAAATCAAGTGCCCAGATATGTAGCCCACCATAGCTCTAATTCTGAAGTCTGGACTATTCTGTGTCTACATTCCCTTGAATTTAAGGGCAATGGCACAAGAAAGAGAGAAATAAATTCCTCACGTGAGGCATTTAGCTTTCTATACAAAGAGTCACTTCTCAAAAGGGGTCCAAGGGTGGAAGAATCTCATCATGCTGAGATGATAGCTGACTGTGAATGGCTTGGTCAGTCTCTGAAAACTAGAAATGGGCTAGCCCAACACATACATGCTTCTGGAGTCATTATGCTGATCTGGTTGACCTGCTATTTCCCATTATTAACTTTTACAAATAAGATTAAGTTCAGCACAGTTTTAAGGTCTCAAATTTCAGCCACTTTTTTTTTTTTTTTAATGGGATTAAATTTTCCTTTAAAGGATGGAGGCTTTTTTTCACAGTTAACCTCACAAAAGACAATTATTATTTATTTTCAAACAGTAAAAATCATTACTAACGTGTCTCTTCAGGCACAAAACATGCATGGAAAAATCTTTATCATAAACAGTTAGGTTATTAGCATGGAAAATCAGGGAAATATGTCTGAAATATTTTCAGTCCTTACAGAATTGGTGCTATTTCATGCATTCTACTATTGTATCTTTGTATTTCTTAATAACCACAGGCTTGTAAGCCATAATTCTTCAGTCATATAAATATATATAAAATATTTATATACACTTTGTACATTCTATGTTTTAAATATTACAAGTTCTTCCATGAGTTAATGTACCTCACTGCATACCAAATGAACTTTCTTCTTACCATACTTTTTCACAAATGAAATTTCAAAGGTGAAGTAGGTGGAGATATTATTGTTAAACAACCTCTCAAGGAATTTCTTTCTGTTTTTATCACTGACAAAGCACAGGATTTAAGCTTCAAACTAAACTGACACATAAACACCATTATTTACACCACTGTTAAAGAGAAGTAGCAGAGAAATCTCTGTAATGCCTTCCAAGGATAAGGCGTATAGTTTAACAACAGAATAATAATCTGGAACTGGGAAGTTTATTAGTAGACATAAAACTGTAGATTCCCTACTAAGGCTGCTGTTAATGTATGTAAAGCATAACAGAAAGATCCCTCCTCTAAAAATAAATATTGACTCTTCAGCAAGCACTAAGAAATTACTTGGAGTTACCTATATCAGCAAATGATGCCATTTCAAAATGAATGAATTGTTCTTCTACCTCTAGTAAATAATTCTGGAATTTTACGATCACAGACTATGTTTTGTCTTTCAGTCTTTGCCTGAAAAGGGTGGGTTCTCTTTCTTAATGATGAAAAAATTAAATACGTTTAAATAATAAGAGTGAGAAAGAATCAAGACTGTGCTTATCTTTTCTAATGCAGGGCTGCAGTGTATACTTAACAGTGGTGCCCCTGAAACCAGGAGAAAGCTTGTGGAACAGGCAGATGAAGATAATCCCCAACAGAGAAGGTAACAAAACTGGTCTTAGCAAAGAAAATATTGGCAGAGTAGGAATAGCCATTTCACTGCATGTTTTTAAGTTGTCTTCATTTTTCCTGAAGTATTTTTCCTTATCATCCCATTTGCTTAACCTCCAGAGTATTGTCTGTTGATTCTCCTATCAAGTTTGACCTTATCTTACCTGGTTCTGGTATTCTTTTTACTTTCCACTACTAGAAATGTGGGTCTAAGATATTCATCATATCCTCAAGCCCCACTGAAATCCTATGCTAAAAGATGCAGATATACTTAACTACCACCTTCACTGGGAATCAGAAATTAATCAGAGCCAAAGACAGAGGTTCAACAGCCAGGTTTCAGTCTTTCCAATTTTCAAAGCAAATATTCCTATGAGAAATTTAGACCACCATACACCTTGACACACTATGAGAGGTGCAACTCTTCACTCCTTACTGAGATTTTTATGTGCAATATCTTGTCTGCAAGTTTAGAAATTATTTTGGAGAGTTCATCTTCTATAGCATAAAAATGCTATATTTTAGCATAGGCACTGCAGTGAGACAAACAGCTGATTTTGCAGGCACCAGTTTGAAAGTACACTATTGGCAGTTATAAAAATCTTGTTTTGACTTGTGAAGTGAGAAACTTGCAATGGACGTCATTGAGAGAGAATAAATATAGTAAACCAAGATGTCGTTTGTATACTGCCACTTCTCTGACCACAGCCACACATTAAAAATGAGACTTCAGGATAAAGAACAGGCAAAATATTACATGAAGTGTAACATCTACAAAAGAGTACAAGGGAAAATTGACGTTATTAGAAAGAAACGTGCTCTGATCAGTGTTAATGAACTGTGCATGAAAGGTATGGATTTCAAAGAAATGATGGAAACCACAATGCCACGCATACTCCTCACTTAGCAAAAAATTAATGACTTCTATAGCTGGAAACTGTTGTTTTAAGGTTATTATTTCTGAAGTGCTATTAATTATTCCTAATAAAGTTATTTTACTGTGGACAGAAGCAAACAAACTGCTTCGTTCTCTTCTGTGGAGTGTATATTGCTGCCTGAGCTCTGAAACCTGCAATACAGCTACTGTAAAGCATCCCTAGAGTGCCAAGTTAAATGTTTTCCCATAAACTTGTACCAATTGATTAATCAGTTTTCTTAATAATCAGTTGCTTTCACTATGAACTCAGTGTTAGAAAACAAGCAGCCTGAGAACACCGGATTAAAGTTGTCTCTCTGAGGGCAGCAAAGTGATAGTTCATATTGTTGAGAAAGCATTTGCTCTGGAAAAAAAATGGGGATGCTGATATTGCTCTGTTCTTCCTTATGTGCTTTCCAGTAAATGGTAACATTTAAATATATCTGCAGCTCATTGGCAAGAAATACTGCACATGAAAAATATTACAAGACCTCAAAAGAACCCTACCTTCCTTCTCAGTTCATGTATCATATGCACCAACTAATATTTACCCTAATTTTATCCAAAACCCCTTGCCCCATTTCCTTTAGATTTCGTGGCCTCTTTTTTGTTTCTCACTGAAGTGATCTTTCTCTAATGCACCTCTCCTTAAATTTTAAGGCTATCTGCATTGTTTGTACCATAACTGACCCAATTCTGAAGTGTTCCTGTGAGATCCAGGTCTTCCCATCACTACCCTGATGACCACCAAGAAATTTACCTGTGTGCCAACTTTGTTTTAAACCAGTGTATGGTGTTACTGATCCCCAGGCACACCTCTCCATGGCTTTGTAGAGCAGAAGCAGCAACACTCTCAGGGGCCAATGCCCTTATTCTAGGGCTCAGGACCACCAGTGAGAGCAAAATCAAAGCCTTTAGTGAATTCACTGCTAAGATGTTTCTCAGCTCCTGGCAAACTTTATGAAAAGGCAAGAAAGGATTTTTAACACTGAGATGCAAAGTTTAAGAGAACAGCTATTGTCCCTCAAGATAGAGGCTGACAAATTAATCAGTGGAACATAGTTATCTTCCATTTGGCTTTAAGGTGAGTTCTTCATGCCTTTCAGGTAATGCATTGTCTTAATTTCAGTTTGACAGGAAAGCTGATCTAACAGTACTTCCAGTAAAAGGGAATATCTTCTTGTCCCCCTTCCTTTACTCCCTTTTTCTTCCTCTGCTGGATTTTGGCACTGTCTTTCTGTCTTCTTCCTTCAAGTGGATGGATGGCACAGCTGAGCCTCTGATTCAGTTCACCAAACTATCAGAAAACTAACCCAGCAGTAGAAGTGAATCCCTTCCTGGGGAAGGAAAGTAAAACACTTGGCTATATCAACCAAGAGATTTGCTTTCATTCCTCACAGTTTTATTTATCCTCATATCTTTGGGCCACAAACATGATCAGAGGGCTGGAGCACCTCTCCTATGAAAGGCTGAAAGAATTGGGGCTGTTCAGCCTGGAAAAAAGAAGGCTCTGGGGAGACCTTAGAAGCTACATTTCAATATGTGAAGGGGACCCACAGGACGGCTGGTGAAGGACTGTGTAGAAGGGCTTTTATTAATGATGAGGGGCAGTGGTTTGAAACTGGAGCAGGGTAGATGTAGGGGGGGGGGGGGGGGGGGAGGCATAAGGAAGAAGTTCTTTAAAATGAGAGTGGTAAAATACTGGAACAGGTTGCCCAGGGCTGTGGTTGAGGCCCTGTCCCTGAAGACATTCAAGATCAGACTTGCTATGGCCCTGGGCAGCCTGATCTAGTTGGGGCTGTCCCTGCTGACTGCAGGGGGTTTGTACAACATGGCCTTTGAGGGTCCCTTCCAACCCAATGCAATCTGTGAATTTGTGAAAAAATATATATATTTAAAATCAGTTTCTCTGATTCACTTGTCATAGATCAGCTATCTGATGTTACAATTTCCCCATTTCTCCTAGGAATTGTTTAGAGCATGACTGCTTCGTATTTACCAAACCTCTGTACCCCTCTACATAAAGCTACCAGCTGCAGGATTTGGCTAAACCCAGCAGCCAGAGGACCAAACTTTGTGAGACAGCTTGAAGGTAGAGAGATTAATCATTTCAGAAAAGCCTGTTGCAACAAAGACATTCTATTCATGTTGTTCTTGTCTTTTGCCCTATGGAGATCTCCACAGCTAGCAGGTAATGTAGTCAAATTTCATTGCCCCTGCTATTAGGTGTATAATATAAAAGGCCTTTAATTCATCCTGTCATTTTCAGTGAAACAGTAGCTGTGAAATGGAGCTGTTTGGCTGCCCCACTAGCCTGATTTTGCAGGAAATGGGCACTTCATCACATAGTTTTTGACTAGTGGATGGTGATAACAAAACCAAATACTGACAGACAGATGAAAAGAGGAGCAGCCTTTTCTATGAATAAAAGCAGAAGGGCGAGTTCCTGCTGATCATATTTACTGCTTGTGTGCCACTTATTTACATAAATGATTTTGGTGGCATGCATCAAAGAGCACTGGAAATCCAGGCTCAGACTGCCAAACTTTTTTTTCTGTAACATGCAGCATAATTCATATGGCTGTCACTTTTAATTGCTTGGTGCTGGCTACATGGTGAGCAGTAAGAAAAAACCCTATTGGTACAATTCATCAGGAATGGTACTTTTGTAGAATACTTTGTTTAATTATTGCTGTTATCAATTAATTACAATGAGAGCTCCTCAGATATAAAGGAGAAGGGGAACCTACAGTCCCATTTAATGGTTGATTGCTATTTTACTATATAGGGAACTCTTAAAAGAACTCTTCTTTTATCTCTATTTTCTCAACAATCTTGCCACCCATTATTAAAAGGCAAAAAATATTAAATGATCACTTTCTAATTTTGTTTTCAGCTGTTACTTTTTACTTAGAGAAGTTTTTTTTTCTTCAAGAAGTAAAATTCCTCAGAATTAGTAATTTTTCTTAATCCTGGAGGCAGGAAGTGCAACAGGGGGATAAATCTGGGGCTATTCAGATTGGAGAAGAGTAGACTGTGGGGAGACATTATTGGGACCTTTCAGTACTTAGAGGCCTATACAGAAGATGGGGATGGTCTTTTTAGTATGTTCTCTTGTGACAGGACAAGGGGTGATAGTTTTAAACTAAAAGAGGGGAGATTTAGGCTAGATAGAAGAAAGAAATGTTTTATACCAAGGGTGGTGAGATGTTGCAGAGAGAGCTAGTAAATGCCCCATCCCTGGCACCATTCCAAGTCAGGTTGGATGGGGCTCTGAGCAGCTTCATCTGGTTGAAGATGGCCCTGCCCACTGCAGGAATTGGACTAGATTACCTTTAAAGGTCCCTTCCAACCTAAACCATTCTATGATTCTATGAAATAGTTTGATCTAGTATTTTTGCTTTTGATATGGGATGTGACTGATGTTGGATAAAGTGTCACAGCAGAAAGGTAAAGCTTAGTGCATAAAATGGGTGGAAAGTTCTGACAGTATCATATGCATTCCCTTTAAACCTCAGGCAAATCACCAGAGGCTGATTTTCCTGCTAGGAATTAGTCATAAAGCATACAGACATGAATAGTAATTTGAATGTAATTGTCCCTTGATTGCTGGTGTTCGAACTGGTTTTTGATGTTGTCTGCCAGTGGTTTAAAATTAGGATATTTGCTTTTTCTGTTTTATTTGTTTTTAAATAAAATCCATTTGTTACATATAGCTGCATTTAGAAAACTCCAGCTTTAGAAGAAGCCAGATTTAAGGTTGCCTTTGTCCAATTTGAATTAGCTACATACAGATTTGCATTGCCTATTGCTTTATTTTTTTTTTCACAGCCCAACTTCTATTAGTCTCAGTTGAAGCTGTGACTATGCTGCACTTCTGCAAATGAAAACTTCACTGTGACAAGATAAGCACTGAGAAAATGAGGAACATCTTTCCTCTCAAAAGTCTGGTTTAAGTGACTGACTTTGAATCATAAGGTAATCTTGTGACAGATGATGATATAAAATACATTTTCTAAGTTGGCATTACATTGCCTTAACTGCAGGAATAAAGCCCATTGAAAAACAGATTGCTGTTTCAGTCTTGGTATAAAACTGAAATTATAAACTCGCATGATGAATTGCTGAGCATCTCAGAACAAAAGATTTCAACTGCATCAGAAGGAAAAAGTACTCTCCGAATTTATTATCCAAGTCTTCCTTAAAGTTAATGACTTTACAAGAAATGTTTTTTGTCAAATAAACAACTTTTGTGCAAGGCAGTGGTACCAAATAATTTCAACTAATTCAGCCTTTTAGCTCTTTTAAGTCCCACATTTATTCGTTTTATAGCTTTCAATATCTGAAAAAATAAGACACAAGTCTTGGGGATAATATGACTAAGTTGACATCCACAACTGCTTGTTGGGCATTGGCTATTTTGGTCACTGTCCAACCACTAAAAAAGCAGGTTAGGATCATATAAGTAAAGACTTTATTATAATGCTTATAAAAAAGAACCCTTTGTTAAGATTAAAAAGATAGCTTTATTTATGGTATTTACCAATTTTAAGCTGTGCTTTTTCAACATTAATATCTTAATTTGGTTTTGTTTCCTGCAAAAAAGTAAAACAAGTGACCATCTGTTTAAAGCTTCCTTTTCTACTTCAACGTGGTCATTTAGCACCTTAAGAATAAGGGCCTGCTTTCTCCCTTATGTCTGAATGCAAAGAACCAATGCTTTAATGAGGAATTATTAGTAATGTGGTAATACATACAGTTCTGTAATACAAAGAAATGATAGGCTTTTATAATGACACTTTTAATTTTGTACCAGTGATCACAATCAGTAATCAACATTTGTTAACAGGATAAACTTGATGAGCTCACTGACATATATCAACAGCTTTAAAATATGTTGGAAGTAATGTATGGCAATTGCATTGTTTGGTATTGATACCTAAATATTAATATATCATCACAAATGTTCCCTCTGGTTCTCATTTGAATCAGATAATGAGCAGTGTGGTAGACAGGAAGAAATCTTAATTAGCTAGACTCTGTTGAGAACAACTGACTTGGACATAGTGGCCATCAGCCACTGCATTACTACTGCAACCTTGAAAGTAAGGTTTCTATGGAAGACTGGCAATGTCTGGGGTTCCAGCAATATATGTGTAAGAGCAGCTCCTCAAGAGAAAGTTTTAAGTTTAAATTTGAAATAAAAGGCATTACTTGGGCAACGCTCCTACTGATCTGACTAGGAGATCTTCTGGAGTAATTTGTTGCTTGATAATGTAAATAGGTCAACTCCAGTTTTATCTCCAGAACTCCATGGATCATACGCAGTAAAGGATAATGTGTATAATCTGGACCACGTGTATAATCAGTTTTGTTTAGAGCAGCTACATACTGTCTTAAAAACCAGAGAGATACAGAAATAGGATAATTAATTGGGCTAAAAGGAGATGTGGCTAAAGCTAACTTACTGCACAAATTAATTATTAGTAATGGAAGAATAATTAATAGGAAACTACAGGAACATGAGTGTTGCTGCTCTGGCTTGTTTCTCAAAACTTAGTTGGATAAGTCTAAAATAGCTTTAGCTATATGAAAAGACCAGCATGCTTATTTCTAACTTCTAACCAATTAAGTTCCTTTAAAAAGAAGAAAAATCTCAAAGAAAATGTCTTGCAGAGCTTCTTAGGCTTCCTAACCTACAGAAAGCCTTTTTAAGGTCTAGTTACCTGAATTTCTCTAACTTCCTAACCTGTATTAGCAATTTCAGGGAAAGACATACACCGGACAAAGTGTTTTCTTTAGATATGGGACTGCTTCAGCTGTGTATTTCCTATTCATATAGTTCCTAAATCATACAGTTAAGATTTTGGGTTAAACTTCAAAATGTTACAGCATCTGAAAGCAAGGAACTTTGGCTAGCAGCTGACTTTAGTGGGGCTTAAGTGTGTTCGAAAGGCTTTCTGGAGTAAGAGACTTAGACTTCTTGCTACTTGAAAGCTCCGCAGGCCTTAATTCTCCTAGCCTTTCATTGTCACCTTATTTCTGTTAGAAATCCCAGCACTTCAGAGTAATTAATTGTGCAAATGAATACTGCCCATGTAAAGATAGCAGTGCTGGGCCAAAAGCAATGACTGTATTTCATGCACTCCCCAGAAGTGACTATCTACCACCACAAGAACAAAGAGAATGAGGTCAAAGAAAATCCCTCATTTCCACTTCAAATGAGAGCTAACTATGAAGAACAACTTCAGCCTGCAGTTTCTTTCCTACTTTTAAAATTGATCAAGGAGAGGTCTGTTAAAATACTGCACAATGATATTAGCAATATTAATAGGAAATAATTACAAAGAGAAAGAATACTTTTTTTTTTTAACCAGGTCCTGATATAGAATACCAATACTGCTAATGTAAAAGCTTAGCCCTCTTGTTATTCACTGCTATATTAAAAGAATTTTTATTAACTAATTCAAGAAAGAAATATGACGAATGTCTCCTTGCAAATTCTATCCCTATCTTTCGTTACAGTAGTATCTGGTAATAGAAAGTGCTCCTGGCAATACTTATCTGCATATAATGCATAAAACTTTTAAGATATAGAAAGGTCTGTATGGAGGACAGCTACTTGATCCATACCAAGAATATCATAACATTTGCTGCTTCAAGTTAAAACTAAACCTAATAGTTCTGCTACTTCTTTTGGTCTTATAATTAGGAGTTTATAATACATGGGACAAACTCTCAGCAGAGGAAACTGTCATAGTTCTGTTGACTTCAACAACAATTTATATCCTTTGCCAGTCTGACCCTGTATCTTTAGTCCATTATCACAGTCGCAGGAATTTGCCTCTCAGAATTCTTTTTGTCACCTTTGACTTCCTGTTACAACTAAATGTACAATAAACAATTTCTTTTAGCTGACCTTTTTTATGCAACTGAAAATTCCACACTTGTCAAGTTTCCAAGTATTCTTATGATTTCTTGATGAATAGATGTCAACACACATATCATAACAGCATGCTAGTAGTAAAAATGTAATTTTTCCTATCACTACTTAGTTTTCAGTCTGGAGGAGTTTTCTCCAGGCCCAGTCAGGATCAAAGCTGTATTGGCCTAGGTTAACAGTCATATAGTCCTGATCTAAATAGCATCCAATTTATGAAATGTAGTGGGTGGAAGATTGCTCGTATAAATTATGAATTGCAGCATTAGCCATCTGCAGCCTGGTAACAAATAACTCCAGAAAACAAGTCTTGGCATAGACTTAAATTTCCTATGTTAAACAGAAAATTTGGGAGCTAGACAGGGTTGAGGCAGCATCAAAGAACAGATGCTTTCTGATAGCTGGCTATGGCTCTGATTCAGGAACATATTTAAACACAGATATGCTTAAAGGCTTTGCTGCATAGAGAACTGAACATTGGCTGAACCATCCTGATAAATTGTGTATCTAAGAGCAGGATCTTTTCTGTGGTCATGTTCTTTTAGGCCTGCTCTAGTGACTGGTGCTGGGATATCTTCTGGTTTTATTATCTGCGGTTTATCCATCCGGATGGGAAACTCCATCAGATAAGAAATCAATGTATTTTGGTTTTGTAGTACTGTATTGTGTTGTTATATTTGTTTAAGGTAGATCATCTCTGATTCTGTAAGTAAATTAAGAAATCACCTTAGACATAAGACTAGCAACCTCCTTTCAAATTACCCTTTGCCTCAGAAAAAATTGTGCAACTTGTACCAGCTCTGACAAATTAAAAATTGAGCTGTACTTTAGGATGCCTGAAAACAGCACATTATTACAGTACTTTACATCCTTCATTATGTGGCATGAGCAATTAGGTTGGAATTACAATTACTGGTCAATATTAACGAATTTAGTGTGTAATTGTTCTCTCGAACACTGCAGTGACTGAGCCTGCAGCTGTCTCATATACCTTTGATAAACCCTTTCAGACCGCTGATCTGAAGGTATGTGAAGGTGAATATCTGCTATTGCAGTAGTTTTCATTGAAATTCATCCAAGTTTCATGAATTTGAATTGCACATATCAGTCTTTTGCTGTTTTTCTCATCAGTTCTTCTTACTGACATGTAGATGAATCATATTTTGGATATTATTCAGGTTGCCATGAATATTTCAGGAAAATTGTATTTCATTGTCAACCACAAATTATGCAAGGTGGTTTTCTCATACACTTTTGAAGCAGTAATCTAGTATCACCCAGAGACAGCAAAATAGTAGAATATATACAAAACTGCAGAAATGTTAAAAGGAATCTTCTTTTGAGAATTTTTTTGGTATCTGCTTAAGTGATGTTCCTGTGAATCCCCTGTCATTCAAAGCATAGGTTTATATGAATGAGAGAAAAGTTCTTAAAGAATTTGAGAGCAAATACTTGAAAAGATGGCATTTTTATGCATGCCATTAAAATCCTGGAAATCTATGTTTCAGCCTTTCTCCTAACCATGACTTGGCTGGCAATTATTATCAACTCTAGCAACTGATTAAAAAGTCTAAATCGTCCTCTGCGATGGGAAGCAAAACTTTGGTTTCCAAAGAGAGAACCTTTGAACATTGGGCTGGGGCAGCTTAAAAACATTAAATTTAAAATCCTTTCCCCTTCTTTAGGGTTCTTAGTTAAGATACCTGGTAGAAAAAGAGTTAATTGTTAGAGCCAGAAAGATAACTGAAGCTCATCAAGCAGTCACATCCAGATGCTTCCTATACAAGGAAGAAAAAGGGGCTAGTGGATGGCGAAGGGAAGAAGCTGCCTTTATCTCAGGAGATGCAGCTGTCATGTAAACACTGAGTATGTGGTGCCATCTGCTTAATGCCTGAAGTTGCATTTGTATCACAGAATGGAAGAACCTTAATTTGACTTTCTCTAAAGAAAAAGTAGATGGAATAGTTCTCATTCCTGTAATCTGTGCTGTATGTTGCACCATGTAATTTTTAAGCTCCAAAGAAAGGGGCAAACAAAGAAGATAGATAGATAGATAGATAGATAGATGGATTCTGTATAAAATATGGAAACTCAAAAGAACAACATAGCAAAGATGAAAAATGACCCAGGGGAAAAATCAGTAGTGTCAGTTTCTTGTGCTTAGCATTGGCTTTCAAAGCTGCATAGAAAGCCTCCAGAAAGAATCAGGCTGCCCAAGCAGTCTGATTGTCTGAGAGGAGCACAAGTTAAAGAAGTGGAAGGCAGTCTTCTTGGGCTCTTCTTAATGCAAGGGCTGGATCTGAATACATACTAGCTTTGCCCTTCTGCCAAAAGCTATGTTTTCCAGCCCCCACACTGGAATACTGCAGACTGCAAGATTTAATCTGCATGCTCCAGAAGTGTTTTCCCTTTGTGGGAAGATGTAATGTGTTATTTCCTGGGTAGGTTAGTGCAGTCAGCCATGGTGTAAATTTTAAATCCACCAGCTATTTTGTGTGTTTTCATTTTGCCTGAACAATGTCCATGCAGACCCTTAGGAGAGGTCAGTGCTCTGTGAAGCTCTTCTCTAGCTGACTGTGTGCCAACTTTCTGGAGCAGAAAAGCTTGGAGAAGCGATTGTTCTTGTCAAATGCTGGAGAATTCAATATCTTTTAGGGCCACACTAGAGAAAATGATAAATCATCTCTGAAAAAAAAGATTAGAAGTGAAGATGTTTATTGCTACGTATTAAAGCATAGTAACATTTTAATGTTGTGCTGGGACCCAATTTATGAAAATACAGCCTCCTCATTTTGCCTGATATGTGAGAAAACCCCAGTATATTTATTACCTTTATTTGAAAACAAGTTTAAGTAAGATTCCAAATGCTGTGTTAAATCTTTACTGATAAAATTTGTATGGTGGTGTCTCTGAAACTCACTGACACCCATTCCCTGCATTCAAGATACTGCATATGACAGCCCTGAAATTTAAATCTGGGCAGTAATTTTTGAAAGGATAATACTCTGTCTTGTGCCCTAGCGAAGAATTGAGCTGAGGTGGGAAGGGTGGTTATAACAGAATTCTATGGATATCACATCCAAAAGCTGGAACAGGAACTCCCAGTAGCCAAAACATGACATTAATGTGTTTCTTTATTGGAAGAGGTCATTCAAGGAGTCTTCCCAGAAAGCCATTAGGCAGTTCTGCAGTATGACATGGAACTACTGAACCAGGTCCAGAGGAGGGCCAAGAAAATGATGAGGCTGGAACACCTCCCCTGTGGGGACAGGCTGAGAGAGTTGGGACTGTTCAGCCTGGAGAAAAGAAGGCTTCAGAGAGACCATATAGTGGCTTTCCAGTATCTGAAAGGGGCCTACAAGGAAGATGGGAAGGCACTCTTTACAAGGGGTTGTAGTGATAGTTCGAGGACATGCATTAAAGCTCGAGGAGGGTAGATTTAGGCTTGATGTTAGGAAGAAATTCTTTACAGTGAGGGTGGTGAGACACTGGAACAGGTTGCCTAGGGAGGTCATGGATGTCCCCTGCCCAGAGGTGTTCAAGGCCAATTTGGATGAGCCCTTGAGCAACGTCGTCTAGCAGAAGGTGTCTGTGCCCATGGCAGGGTGGTTGGAACTAGATGATCTTTAAGGTTCCTTCCAACCTAACCATTCTATGAATCTATGCATTAGTTTTCCTGGGCGGAACCTAACTGCTAAGTACTTCAGTCTGCCAGTTTGTATCCAGCCTCCTAGCAGCACAGCTGCCTCTTCAGAGAACTGCCACATTCAGGTAAGTTTAAACAACAAAACGGAAGGTGGTTGTTAAAGAGAGCAAGTGTGAGAATGAATAACGTACAGCCTGTTGTCGTATCTGTTCTGTGGTTTCTTGCTTCTTGTCAGCCACACCTGCGTGTAAATCTACTTCCAGAACACCTAGCTTATAAAGGCAGCATAATTTCAGAGCCATTTGCATTTTCCCTGTAGTTTACCTTCCCTCTCTGTGTTATTTCGTAACTTATGTTTGAAAACAACTGTTTAGTAAAGAAACTCATGGGGTTTCTCAGTCATGGTTGGAATTTTGCTATCACTAATCTTAAGTGTTTGATTTTTTTTTTTTCACGAGGCAGCCTAATGATTTTCCTTTGAAGGCTTGTGATCTCTTATTTTAAAGTAACTGGATTTATATTTTATTACAGAACTTGGTTTGTTGGCAGATTTAGTTGAATGGTCTGAGCGTACCTTTGATGGGTTGAACAGGATAAAAGACTTTCAGAGCTGTCTTTGTAGAAGATAAAGGGCAGAGGCTCAGCTTCATTTTTATTCATGAGGTTTCAGTGACGAGAAATGAGGTTCTAATCCTGCAGCTGGAGTGAGCAGAGGGAACCATTTTGCTTGTGGAGCTTCTCACTGAAATCTGTGACCAGCTCACAGCAATGACAAAAAATTAGTTTGTTTTTTTTTTCCCTCCCTAGTTTCCCAACATTTATTGTTTACATGTTATAGGCAGACCCCTAATGCTCCCCATGATATAGTAGTTGCTAACTTTGAGGCATGAAGGGATTACTGTTAAAATATAAATATTGTTGAATAATAAACCCTGAAAAACCTGGAGAATGTACAACGATGTAAATGAAAGATTTGTTTGACTTAGGCCTGTGGATCTCTGTCTTGAAATTTTTCCCTAAGGAAGGTTAAGCACTTGTACATAGTTGATGTGCTGCACAGATGAATTACCTCTGGAGTAAGAACTGCTCAGTGCTGGAAATCTGAAAAATAACAGCATTTGGGAAAAACAGCTTTCATCTTATATCCTTGTCCCAGGATCTCCCACAAGAAATGGGGCAGTGGGATGGTTACCTACAGGTTTCATAGGCAATTAGAGTATGAATGCTGTGTACTGGCTCTGGGCTGAAAAAAAATCCCAGTACATTTCATCATTTAGGAATTAGTCACTGCATTACTTTATGCTCTGTGACCTAGGGAAAAGTTTCTCATAGCTCTTATTTTGTAAAGCTTTCGAGTATAAAGTCCTATGGATTTGCTTGTTCCCCATGGCTAAGCTTACACTAGGCTGCACCATTTGCATCAGACTTGCATTTTTGTACAAAAATCCTGCTAGAAATGCAGTTTTAATAATGAACGTTGCCACATAAACCCAGTTCAGATAGCAGTGTTTTGGTGGAGAGCAGGGAGTGGGGCTAAAGAGACTGCAGGGTTGGCCTTAGAGGTTGGAGTTGCTCCATGATGAACAGAGATGTTCCATTAACTCTAAAATGGATCCACTTCAGGTGGGGCAGAAAACATCAGTCTGGAGAAGGGAACACCAAGGTTGAAGGAAGTGGTCCATAGTGGAGCAGGCAACTTGAAAGAACTTCAGGTGGTGGATGTATTCACCCCGAGGCAGTTATGTCCCCAGAGGGGCACCTGTGGATGAGACTGATGTTTAGCCTAGGAAAGGGGGTGGAAAGTTATTTTTTCTGAAGTGTATAAATATTTGTTTCTTTTTTGGTTTTGTCTATCACTAAATATATATTGTGATATTGCAACAAATTAATTTCCTTAAGTTAAGTCTTTTTAGCCCATGGCAGTAACTCATAAATGATTTCCCTGTCTTTAACACAAGAGCTTTCTTGCTCCTGTTCTTCCTATTTTCTATCCCAAAGAAACTGAGTGACCAAATACAGCTTTGAGCTTTACTCTAGTTATGATTGAGGCCAGTTTAATGCTGGGTGCTGCTGGGCAAAACTGAGACATGCTTTTCACCATGTCTTTTAGAGAAACAACTGAGCAGCAGTCTGTGAATAGCTTCCTCTAACTTAGTTCAGAACAATAGCATGAGTTTCCCTGAATTCACACAAAAAGTGTATCCTAGAAATGAAACACTCTTTCCCACCAGCCAATCAATATACATAAAGGAACACATCAAAAAAGCTAAGTTTTCTGTAGCTGTAATTATTCACTTCCAATTAACTTGGAAATGACTTCAAAATGAAGCCATAAACCATGACTTCTGTGATAACCAATAAAGCTGCTGTTGTGACTAGGTGACACACAACCTTGATGATATTAACTACTTAATCCAGGTTTGCCTTTACAACAGAGTTCATGGTTTACTTCTTAACACACAGCTGCTTTTTTTTTTTCTGTGATTCCTGATTTAGTCCTTCCACCAGTTGTTTTGTTATACTTCACTAAGGTGACTTTGTGGTCCATGTTTTGTTACTTGAAACAATATTAATTAGAGAAGGTTAATAAACTGCAGATTAATTCAGTAATCAGTTCACTGAGGATCTCGAACACTTCTGCTTGCTGGGGACTTCAATATTGCCAGCGCTATTCACACAGCATTACTACAAAGACTGTTTCTCCAAACTTGAATAAACTTTCATCAAAAGCAAAGCTGAGCAAGAGAAGTGTCACTGCTCTTCTGAGACAGACTTAGTATCTTGCTTTACCATGAAGCTATGAAATAGGAATGTGGGGTGAAAAGGTAAGTCCTAGAATGGAAAGAAACATGGGACCACAGCTTTCTCATGCTGTGAAAACTTATGGTCATAGATCTCCTGGTTTTGCTGTGCTTTTAAGAGCTGGAAGTTGCTTATGAATGCTCATGGTTTTCTAGCTGTACTTTTTTTATTTCTCTGTAATTTCTGTCATGATCAGAGAATTGTATCTGCTATCCAGAACTTTCAGGACAAGCTAAAAAACTTAGCAGTTGCTTAGCAATTTCAGCTGCATTGTCAGTGTTAACTGTCTTACCATGACAAGTTTTGTCTGAGATGCCAATGTCAGTCTGATCTTATCTGAAAACACGTCCTTTTTCTTTTCCTCTCCCACAACATAATTGGCTCAGCCTTGGTATATCCATTTCTATGCTCCCATTCAATGCTCAGCATTTGTGAATATATCCGTATGTTTCATTTTTGCATGGAGTGTTGTATTCTATCTGCTGTAGTAATTTCATAATTAGCTTCCTCTGCCTGAGTTAACTGAGAACTATTAAGCACATCAAGCACTGCAGAACTAGAAACTGTCCAAAATAATGCTTCTGGCTTTATTCCCTCTTGCTAGTAACTGGGTTTTTTTAATGAAAAAGAAGGAAGGAAGGCTTTAGCTCTGTTTTTCAAAGAGTTCATAACGATGGGGATTTTATTATTGGAGAGCATTTTCTACTTATGACTTTTTTGTTTACTACACTAATGACAAAATATGCTGTTCAGAAAAATGCTCAGAGGCAAGTGGCTAATAGAGAATGTTTCATTCATTGTCTAGTCTGGACAGATAAGTGTGGTCTTACCTCAGCCCTCTGTGGAGACAGCCACTTCCAACCTGTTTGGATTTTGTAGGGGCACCGTGTGTGCTTATTTAGTACATCTTTAAGATAAAATACTTTAACACTCCAAAGTGTAAGGACTTTTCTCCAAAGGTGAACACCTTTGCTGCTTGACTGAATTTCCTCAAAGTGGCTATAGGAGGATGGATAAGCTATTCTAGACAGGGAAAAATCTGACTCTCCTTAGCCTGAGCAGGAAATTGGCCAATACATTAATTCAGTGTTTGTGAGACCAGGTTCAAAGAGCTTACTTCTGTCTCCTTATTTTAAGGAATCTGGAGGACTGACTTCAGTGTTTTGTTTGGTTTTTGAGATGGAGAGAGGAGGAGAGTGAGTACGAGTAAATTTGTTTCAGCACAGCATTGAACCAGCTTTATTCTGCCCCAATTAAATCCTCCTCTGTTTTATTTTTAGCTAGAATTGTTGACAATTTCCCTTACTGTTTGTATGGATCAGTTGAGAGGATGCTATGACTACACTTCTACGATGCACTCATGGAAAAAATGTGTCTGGAATGAAAGTATCAGTGGCATGACATGAAAAAAATGGGGGTCGAACACTTGTGCCATAAACTAAACACTCGGTCGATGGAGGTCTACTGAGTCTAAAAGTCAAGGACAGAAATTCATCTTCCATTCCCAAAAACTTTGTACCAACAAGGAATGTTTTCTTCATGGTAGTTAATCCTTAGGATACCACATTCAATTAGTTTTTTGTTTGGGTTTTTTGTTTGTTTGTTTTGGGTTTTTTTTCCCCTCTTCTCATTTCAAAAGCTAAAAATTCATTTTTTTGCCCTGTAAAGCACTAAGTGATGCTTAAAGAATGTGGCAAGTCCTTCACACAGTAAGGGGTGATGACAGCATGTTAATGATGTTAAACGTTTATTTGGGCACACAGCTATTAGGAATTTCAGAGAAGAAGGTTAATCTGACTCTGAGACAATTCTGTAAATTGAGATTAGCATCCTGTAAATTCTTACTGCTATGGTCACACGGCAATTGCATCTGAATTAGACACCCAAGTGAAAAAGTTTAATCTTCTGATACCTGAAAGACCTTCAAACTCAATTCGCCTTTCTGAACATATCTGGAGTTTTTCTGAAGGATTGTTCATGCAGATAGAGCATACTGCCATGAATGTTTTGCTGGATGAGTAAATAAGGGTTTTCCAAACACAGAATGTAGTGGGCCAAAAGCAGAGGATTCTGCCAAAAGACTTGTGAAAAATAAAATATCAAATACTGAGCTGGAGAAAAAAATAATTGCCTATGCAAAATTACATTTGGAAATCAGATTTGTTGGAAAATTGTTAGTTCTTAAGAAGAATGTGCCAACTAATTTTCTTTTAAGAAGCAGCAGCTTGCCCTTTCTTGGAATTAAGCAAATCCTTCCTGCAGCTTTTCTTCATCAACTAAACCCTCTCTGATTTGACCTCCTATCTCACCATAAATAACAGAGAAGAGGGTTCAATGAGTCAGAGAATGACTTTATGAATGTGCATTTCTGTTTGATCATCCTATTTTATCAGACTACCATTAAAAACAAAACAATAAAAAAGCCTGTCAGCCTGGCTGTCTCCACAGCTCTCTATATGCCTTTCCCAGCAGTGCTGGCTGTCAAGCTCATTATTCTTCCTCTGAGTTGGTTTGACCCATTCTTGTGCACTTTTGTTAGGCTGATGAAGTTTGCAGGATCTTGTCTCTTGGAAAATACATTTAGAGGGATAAGTTAATTCTGCTTCTCTCTAGTATGCGGTTCTGCCTGACTTCTCCAGGGCCAGTATGTCTGAGTAGTCTAAATTGCTTATCCTGTAAGCAATAAGGTTTGCAAGACCACAGTTGAAACCCTTCCCTTTCCCTGCTTATCCTACTTTATATCACTTTGTTTTGCTGTGAGTGGTGAGTACTTAAGAGCATAGTAACCACAGAGAACAGCTAAATCAAGAAAAGGAAGCTAGGAGACCTACTATTGTCCTTGGTTAAAAATACATCAATTTCCACAGCTACTTCATGCAATATGTTGGTTTGAGGAGAGGGATTTACAGTCTCAGCTTGCTAGCACAAGTTGGTGGGGATGTAAGATTTTACTATGTATATAATTACTACATATGGGTATAGCAATTGGAGAAGGTTAGCGCTGCCTTGCATGCTGTGTGATTAGGGCTCAGTGCTAAACACCCACAAAGAAGGAATGAAGGTTAATTTGGAGCTGCTCACAGTCAAATGCTGTCCATTGTGGCCAAACCAACAGGAATTACTGGGTTTAGGAGTTTTACTTGTGATTTGTTGGCTGAATTAAACTGAGAAAGGCAATCCTTTCTTCTGAGCACTGACAGGGATGCATTTAAAGAGCATGGGTTTCTGGGTAAGGAGAAAGTAAAGAGTGTTTATATTGCCCTGTTTTTAAGAAAAGGCATGGAATAAAGAGTGGTGCACTGGAGGCTCTTAAAGTGTGTGCCCAGAAACAAAAATGTCAGCAAGCAAGCTTTTGCTTTTACTTTTTGTTTGTTTGTTTATTTTTGTTTTAACTGACTTAAGCTTGCAGCTGCAAGGTAGTGATAGGACTAGGGGGAATGGAACAAAGCTGGAAGTGGGGAGATTCAGGCTGGACGTGAGGAAGAAGTTCTTCACTATGAGAGTGAGTTCTTCACCAGGTGAGAGCCTGGAATGGGTTGTCCAGGGAGGTGGTTGAGGCCCCATCCCTGGAGGTGTTTAAGGCCAGGCCGGATGAGGCTCTGGCCAGCCTGATCTAGCGTGAGGTGCCCCTGCCCATGGCAGGGGGGTTGGAACTAGATGATCCTTGTGGTCCCTTCCAACCCTGACTGATTCTATGATTCTATGAAAATTACATGGTACCATGTAGTAAATTTGAAAGGTAAAATAATTTGTAATGTAGTTTTAACTCAGCTTTGAGTGAAGGGAAGCCTTTACTCATTAGCTATAAAGTTATTACTGGTTAAAAGCAGATCTTTTCATATTCATATTAGAATATGAATTGTCATTGACTTCAACTATCTGATGAATTCTGCTTTGATAATTGCTATAGCTTCTGGTTTTTAACTATTCCTAGGGGTTTATCACTGCTCAGGGATATGGTTTAGCTCTTTGAGAGATGTCTTTATTACAAAACATGAATGTCTTGATCTGTGGTCTAGGCTTAAGTGTGCATAGTCTGTGTTCAACTAGGTAAGGGAAAGCCTTGTTTAGCAAGCAGAACTGAAAACTAAATGCTGTATCAATAAATTACTCTTACTCATGGTATATAAAAAATAATTATCATTGCCCCTCTAAAAAAGAATAAATGGATAATTCATTGAGCTTCAATATTTATTAGCTTTTCCATAACCTTTTTAAAAAAAATCTCCATAATATAAATTTTAAAGTCATCCCTCTGGAAAAAAAATATATGTTCTGTTTTCACAAGGAGTGACATGTTAATTGCCTGCAGATATCTTGTTGGACTAATGAGCAAAATAACCTAATAACTAATTGAAATTCCACTGAAATAAAGTCATTAGGAAAGTAGTATCATATCTGAGTAGATGAACTCCATTTTCTATCCTGAATTATCTAGCTGTTGTGATTTGATCACAGCTGAATTGGATCATTAACTAATTAAAAGTGAAGCCAATTAATAAATATAAACTCTTCTACAGAGATTTTTTTTTCCTCTTTCACAAGACATTTCGATAAGGAGACTTGGTTCTCTTACAATTTTCTTTTGGAAATGTGTAAGAATGGGAGAATGACATAACTTAACTGATGAACTTTTGATCAGAAACAGATCATTTAGGCTACAAATAGTTAGGGAATTGTCCAGCAAAACAAAGTTTTAATTGTGCAATAACTTCTTTTTTTTGTTTCTTTTGGGTCAGATGCCTTGCAAGGCATCATAATGGCTTCCGAACAATTCTCATGTTTGTTCTGCTGGAAAACCCAGGCTTGTAAAGCTTTAGGCAGTCTTTGAACAAGGAGGTTGGGGTCTTTCAGCTCTGGTGTGTCCTCTGTGGTTCAAGTTCACTACTATGGTAATGATATTGACTTGAGCCAAGAGCTGTGGCTCATGGAGGCTCCAAGGTTCCTGTCACAGGACTGATGATCTTGAGAATCTAGTAATGGATCAGGTTTTCCACTTGTTCTGTAGGGATATTGAAGTCCCTGTATTTCCAGATTCCCTGATGAGACATTGGGAGCTCTTATCTTGAAATTTCCACCTTTTAAGCCTTAGGGGTTGAGAAAGAGCTGAGGACCCACAAATACTGTGATGGTAAATGGAAGCCTTATAGGTAGGAGATGCTGTGAGTTTCAAATCTGTTATGCTGAAAATTACTTCTCTCTGCTTCTCCTCTTCAAGAATTCATGTGACAGGGAAATGGTATTTTTTGTACTACAAGGGGAATGGGGGGAGAAATTGAATATCAGTTTTCTGCAGGAAAAATCCCTCCTAGTAAGTCTTCATACTTTGTTGTCACTGTTGTGTAGTTGGAGCTTGTTCTGATGCTGTGTGTGGTTGAAGGACAGCAGAAGGTTGTCTTACCATGATGGTGAAAGCACCGTTTTATTTCCTGAGCTCTTTTGAGAGATATCTTTACTTCTGTTTCACATTCTTGTGTGAAGTACCTGAATTCATGAGGAAAAGAATAGGCAGATATGGTTGTTAAATGGAAAAGATGAACAGAAGAACTGGGAATTTGTAAATTTCCTGACACAGAAGACTGCTTTTGTACAAGCAGTAGTGACAGACCTGCCAACTCAGTATGTCAAACTGGATTGCATTCTTTATTGTTCCATTACCCTTTTATTTAATACTTTTAGACTCATAAAAAGTCAGTAAACCAAAATCAAAATTCAGTCTGGCTTCTTTGGCTCTTCATGGACGACACTGGTTTCCAGGGAGTTTCAGGTGGTGCTACTCTGCTGCCCGAGACTGAAATGCTCAATATATTTTATCTAAATGAAAATGTAATAAAGGAAGATAGACTCCAGGGCAGGGGGGAATCCTTATCTTGTGTCTTTTTTCTTTTCTTTTGGTCTCTTAAAGACCAAAAAAGGGCAAGAGTTAAAATCCCCTGTGTTTATCTTCCTTGGGTTAATCAAGGCTTTGGTTCTAACCTATTTTTAATCAGCTGGTCTCTTCATATGCTCCTAAGTTACAGGAAAGAAAACACTAAAGAAAATTAATGCCTAATAGAAGCCTTTTGACAGAACTGTGTCTCAGTCTTTCTCTACAAGAAATGCATATCTTCAGGGTGCCTGAATTGGAACCTACCTTTGCAAAGATATAAGCATGTCTTAGATGATCTGCAAGACTGTGGAAGCTTTAATAAAAAGCTTCTTTTGCTGGAAAGCTTTACAAATTTCCAACATTTCACCTTTTCCTCTCTGACAGCATAACTTGTGTGGTAAACCAAAGAGTAATAATCTTCTGGCTTTGTCTCTAAAGTTTGTTTTCTATCTCTTCTCCCTCCAGCTCTGAAGTAAACATCTTTCCTACTTACAGTGTGTGGATGTAGTGGTATTGTGTATATGGCTGCAGATCCTCATTTGGTGATGGAAGTAGGGCAGCTTTGGAAAGACATGTTCTGACCATGTAGCATTACAACTCATGCCAAAATAGTAACCTGCATGAAACAAGATGTCATTAAATGCATGATGCTGAAGGACAAATTTATGAATCCTGAAGTAAAATTAAAACATCCATCCATTAAGGGTTAATTTATGTAGTGAGAGGCATACATATCATTTAGCTGCCATCTAGTCTCAAAATGAGTCACAAAGGACACTTAAGTGGTAAGTGAGATTTGTGCTGGCCCTCTGCCTGGAGGTGGATTTTGATTTAATTGTCAACATTGCTTAAGTGATAGGTCAACAAAGGTGGCCCGGATTTCATTGTATTTACTGTCAATACGCCAGAAACTAATGAGCTGACAATGAGATATGGGGAAAAATTAAAGAAATCCCTCAAAATAAACACTTGTCCTGCAGAATTCCTCATCCTGAAAAATTCTCTGCGTGTTTGTGGGGTTTTTTTTCTTCCTTTGAAGTACTCCTATTAAAATAAATAAAACTGACATTATCACCTCTGTGAAACACACTGGTTTTAAATAGAGCTGTTATGAAGTAGGTAGGCAGTTAGGATCTAACATATGTGAGAAGCAACCCACACTTAGCAGGGAAAAAAAAATATGTAATTTAATGAGAAAACACTCTTGTATGCCCAGTAAAACTTCTTTAGTATAAAATGCTTTACAAGAACAAACTACAACTTAAGCTGGCACATATTTCTTCCATAACTCCAAAATAATTTCCCAAGGCAGCAATTTATGTTGCTTGTTTAAAACGCAGCATGAATGATTATGAGGTGACAAAGACTAAGGAGACTTCATTGTTACTCAGTTGGGACTTATAAGATTGTGCATTATGTGAAAGACTATTTAAAGGAAATACTATTCAAGAAAATTGGAAAAAAACCCAACGCAGTAAAGCTCATTAATTTTAAATCTGAATTAGCTATTAATTCTCATGGTTCTGCTTTCAAAGTTGTAAGAAAAAAAAATGCTGTTATCTTGTTAATAAAACTGTTAAAATGATAAAATGTAAAGTTGAATTTATTTTGGCAAGAAATAATTATTTTTACTTCCACTTACTGCTGAGTAGCATTGTTTCCACAGCACAGAAACTTATTACAATTGTGTACACTTATTTTGTGCCTGTCATTTCTTTCTTAAAAACATTCCATGATTCTGAAAACCCTGAAAATATTTTCCCATCCACAAATATTCTATATGTTTTTATTTCTGTGTTTTTGTCTCAGTTATGAATTATAATTTTGCTAATGCCATGTAACAACTCAAACTGTTTGCATTTTAGAATGCTTTTTTGGATCTTTGCCATGGATTTATTTATTTTTTAAAGCTTCATTCTTCCTAACAACTTTCTTGGCTATCTGACACTGCAGCCTTATTTATTTATTTAAAATTGCTGGGATTTTTTGTTTGGTTGACTTGGTTTTGCTTGTTTGTTATTTGCTTTGCTTTGTTTTGTTTCTTATGCAATCTTTTTTCCTCTTTTGCACTTGCAGCTCACAAGGCCAGTTGCATCCTGGGCTGCATCCAAAGAACTGTGGCCAGCAGATCAAGAGAGGTGATTCTGCCACTTTGCTCTGGTAAGATCTCATCTGTAGTACTGTGTCCAGCTCTGGAGTCCTCAACACAAGAAGGACATGGACCTGATGGAACAGGTCCAGAGGAGGGTCACAAAGATGACTGGGGCAGGGCAGGAACACCTCTCCTATGAGGATAGGCAGAGGGAGCTGGGGGTGTTCAGCCTGGAGAAGAGAAGGCTCTGAGGAGGCCTAATAGCAGCCTTCCAGTACCTGAAGGGGGCCTACAGGAAGGAAGTAGAGAGTGTTTACAAAGGCATGTAGTGATAGGATGAGGGCAATGGCTTCACACTATAGAATGGCAGATTTAGATTGGTTGTTAGGAACCAGTTCTTTAGCATGAGGGTGGTGGAGCACTGGACCAGGTTGCCCAGGGAGATAGTTGAGGTTCATCCCTGGAGACAGTCAAGGTCACGGCTAGACAAGAATCTGAGCAACCTGATCTAGTGGAGGATGTTTCTGCTCACTACAGGGGCTGGACTAGATGACCTTTGGAAGTCCATTCCAACCCAAACCCATTCAATGATTCTCTTAGCCAGGAAATTATGATGAATTATTGTCAGAATCCCTGTAAGTTTAAGGATGTTGATACAAATTTAAACTGAACGTGTCTCCAGAGAATCGTTGCCAATTTTTACTTTGTCCAGCGTTCAGAAGTATAGATACTTTTGCCTTCCTTACTGTCTCATCTAATTCTATGAAATGATTTTAACGTACAATTGAAATCAGATCTAAACTGAAATACTTCTTCTACATTTCATCAGGAAAAACTCAATTAAAATAGATTTTGATTTTTTTTTTTCCTCCAAATAACTCTGGCAATTGTGATACAGCATGTTACTTCTGATCAAAAGTCCATCTTTGAACAGAAGTCTCCAAGCTATAATTGTTGTTTTGATCCCATTTTCTCACTTTTGTGTGTGTGTGTGTTTGTGTGTTTGCTATTGGTTCTACTTCATTGTGAATGGAGGGGTAGTTTGAGGAGGTTTGTTTAAATACAGTGGTATTTCAAGAGTGGCAAAGGATATTCTGGTGTTAGTGGCCTTTCATATACATTTTCTCAGCAACAGGGTTGTGATTAAAACCTCACCAAAATTACAGCTGCATAAATGTTGGTATTGACTGTGCAACTACTAAGGAAAAGAAAAAAATGCATCTAATGAAAGATTTTCTCCATGTAAAATTTTGAACAGAAACTTTACAGAGGGGAGAGTAAAAACTTCAGCACTATAGAATGATCCATTTTTTTCCATTAAGTTTTAAGAACAAGACATTTTGGCTTTAATCTAACTGCTATTCACTTGAAATGATTCATTTTTTTCCTGTTTGTGTTTGAAATGACTACACTGAAAAGATGAGTTTCAGTTGTCTCCAGTGGACTCTTTTTAGAGGATATTTTGAATCATGAAAATCCTTTTCAATTTGGAAGGGTCCCTATTCTGTATCCCAGTCCTTTGCAAAAGAATTTTTGTCCTTATACAGTGTTGATAATATCTTTAACTAGAAAATATAATGTAAATTCTTGACACAAGAAACAATACTAGAATATAATTTGAAAAAATTGTGTACAAATATGGATCTAAGGAAAAACAGTGTTCAAAGCTTCTAGTATGTCTGAACAGCTCTTGAAGTGTACTTGGAATCTTCTCTTCTGGCAATTTGCAATCACTTTCAGTATACTACACTTTTCCACATAAGGCAATTTTAAACTTGAAGAGCACTGAGTGAGAAAAACAACCAACTTTATGTGTGTTCTGCATGTAGGAATAGCTTCTATTGGCCGTATCTTAATGTTGTCTGGAAACAGAATTACTTAGTTCTGACAGATTGGCATTGCTAATAGTGCTCAGAAGCACTGTCTCCAATATCAAATTTCTTGTATGTTCTGTCACTACAAAAGTAGCACACAAAACATAATGAAAGGACACAAAGCCCAGAGCTGTAGACAAACCACCTTCTACTCTTTCTTAGTTATATTGGAAGATTTTTGACTGGCTTCTACAAGATTTAAGATTTAAAAAGTGATAGGCAGTATCTGCTATTGTAGCCAATTAAGTGCACCAATAATTAATTATAAGAAGATAATGCTCTATAGGAATCAACCTTTCCGAAGAGCCTGCTATAATTTTAGGGATTCCTTTTTTGCTGTTGTTTCATTCTTTTAACAAAAAGAGAACTGTTTGAACTGTGACTCCTAGAAGTTAGCTTGTTGCCATTGGATATCTGGAAGATTTTTGTAAGTCCATAGTACTCAACTATCTCCTTGGTTATTCTCATGCTCTCTCTTTGACATTTGGAATGAATTGTGACAGGGAAACCTTGTTTGACAGAGATGTTATCTTAAGGTTCTGTTTCTGCTGGTAGGTTTGAGTTGGGGTAACTCAGCATCTGACCCTCTTTGCCAGGATAATAAACCTTGGAGGAGGAGAGCCTCAGGTTCCTGAGTTGACCTAGATTTCCCATTATATCGATTAATTTCTTCCTCCTCCTGCACTGGAAGTTGAGTAATAGTAACTTTTCAAAGTGGAGGAGAAAGGAGTGGTAAGATGACTGGATTTTCTAGGTTGCTTTTTATTTTCCTTCTTAAATTTGTTATCACAAAGGCACTGCCACTGTTTGCTGATGGGCTTGCCTTTGTCCAGTGGCAGATCCATCCTGGAACTGGTTAGCATCAGCTTGACTGGACATAGGGGAAGCTTCTATCAGCTTTTCACAGAAGCCACCCTTGTGGCCACTGCTACCAAAACCTTGTCATGCAGACCCAACACAATGCTAAAGGAGGTAGGAAGTAGTGATTCAATTAACTTCTCAGTCTGATGAAGCACAGATTCAAGTCTCTTGGTTTTCAGCAGGGTATATTATAAGGCAACTATATATGGGCTTCAGTGGGACAAGTGTGTCTTTTCTAATAAATCTGCCCATGTACAGCAAATAAGGGATTTACAATACAAAAAAAAAAAAAAAAAAAAAAAGGCAGATGAGATGGTATGACTTGTGAGACTAGCAGTTACCCATGAGTAGGGAGCTCTGAGTTTCAGGTGCAGTTTCAAGAAGTTTGTGTTCTCTTCAGTTATAGTTTAATGTCAAATACATGACAACTAAAAGCCTTTTAAAAAGTTGGGTTTCCCTCAAAAAGGTTTGGCTTTAAAAATAAATTGCAGGACCTGGCATTAAGTCGTGTTTCTTTATTGCTCACCCGGACAAACTATTTAATAATCTGCAGAATGAAAAATCTACAGATGTAATTTGTGCTGTACAAAGTAGGTGAGATAAGTGTGCAAAACGAAGCAGGGACGAGAAGGCAAAAGATATGGAATCACCTTTCACAGTCAGTGCCAATGGCAGCAGAAAACAGGAGCCTGTTATCTCTCTTCCACTGACGTGGGAATAGTGGGAAGTCATCAAGTTGCTCTTGATGGAGCTTGTGGACACTGAGGTTCCAATCATTCACCTGTAACAACTTCTCTTGTCTCATCCCTTAGTCATTTTCAGTTTATCTTGAGTCATTTTGTATGTCGGATTGTGGAATGAAATCAGACGTGACTTTCCTGGCATGCATGGATTGTAGGATCCGTCTGATGCATTCATCCATCTGCCATCCTCATCTAATTCTTATGTGGGATGCTCATCATGTTTTAAGTGAACACTTAATCTCTTTATGGAGTGGGAAGTGAATTTTGCTGAAAGAAGAGTATTTGTCTAACGTCACTTCTGTTTTCATGACTTCAGCAGACTCATGTAAGACATGCGTCCTTTCAGAGAACTTGTTAAAAGGTACAGTTTTGCTGTTAGTCACTTGCTCATATGAGTTTCAGATACCTCAGAACTACCTTCCATTCAGCAATGGGAAAGAGGCTTACTTATGTGGTAATTTTTTTAAGGCTGTTTTTAAAGAAAATATAGTGAAATAAAAAGTAATATTTAGGTCAGGAAGAAAAAAGATACATTCCTTCTAAAAATTAATTGGGGAAGCAAAAACTGAAAGTAAGCAATCTTGTGAAAGCCAGTTTAAACATCAAGCACAGAGCTAGAAAGCTTTGTTCCACTAGAGACTGCCATAAAAGGTAATGTGCATCTTTATAAGGTAAAGGTAAAGTGTCTCCTTGTGTTGAGGTGGGACCTTCTTTGGTCTAGCTTGTATCCATTTTTCTTTGTCCTGTCACTGGGCACCACCAAAAAGAGCCTGGCAACTTTGTCTTGACACTGACCCCTCAGATATTTATAGATGTTGCTAAGATCCCCTCTCAGACTAAACAACTTCAGGTCTCTCAGTCTTTCTTTACAGGAGAGATGCTCAAGTCCCACAGTCATCTACATAGCTCTCCATTCACATCTCTCCAGCAGATCCTTGTCTCTCTTGAATTGGGGAGCCCCAAACTGAACACAGTATTCCAGGTGTGGTCTCACCAGGGCAGAGTAGAGCAGGAGGAGAACCTTCCTGGACCTGCCGGACACAATTCCTAATGCACTCCAGGATGCCATCGGCCCTCTTGGCCACGAGTGCGCTTTGGTGTCCCATGGATAACTTGCTGTCCACGTACACGTCCTCAGTGCTCACTGGTAACTTTCTACTTAAACTGCAACCACAGTATTTAAATTTACACAGTTAGATAGGAAAGGAAATGTTTAGTACTCTCAGGTTTCTTGAGAAGCAGAGATCTTAGAAAATGCAGGATGAGTTGCACGATGTTCTGTGGAGATCCTTTTGATTCCGCTTCAACTGTTATCTCCATAGATGTGCTACATCTAGAACCTGTTGCTAAGTTGTGTGCACGTTGTGTATGTTTCAACTAAAACCTTTTACATTAGGAAAATTGTAGCACTGCCTGTAAAACTCCCTCATAAATATATTTGCTAATAAAATTGGACAATATGCTCTAACCAAAATGTGTTATTCTCCATTGGAAAAGGCTCTTTGAAATATTCAGACTGAGTATTTCACATAATTTCTTGGCTTTCCCTCCAAAGATTAACCATTATTTATTAATAGTGTACATTTGTGTAAGTAGGAATTGTTGTAAACTATCATTTAGGAATGTGAAATAGTAATTGCAGTCAGTGTTTTGAGTACTATAATAGCCAAAAATTTCTAAGCACAAATATGTTCATAACCCTTTTGGATTTTGATAAAGAAAACAAGCAGATGATTTTACGGTGTAATGATTTTTATTTTCCCATTCTGCTTATATAAAACAGCTATTAAGAGTGGTTTCATGTTACTTAAGTAACCTTTAGGTATTATAATATATTTTATGCATTGCATTGCATTCATTCTTTTTAAAAGTCTAATTAACATTATCATCAATGTCATCATTTCAAATGATTTAGACACATCATTATGCTTAGCTATTGCAGAAAAAAATCTTTTATCTCTGATGGATATTAAGCACTAGTTTTATGAAACTGCAATCACAGTTGTTTGGCATATTAGTAACACTTTATTTTAATAATTTTAATAGCACTGATTGTAATAAACTCATTTGGGATTCATGTAGAACTAACATTTATTTCCATAAAGTGTTTCACAGTAATTGAACATTAGTTCAGTTATGAACACTGGATTGCTGCCAGAATAGTTCTTTCTTTCTTCCTTTTTTTTTTTTTTTTTCTTCTGTTTCCTCACTGTTGATTTTGTAAACCCATCTTTCTGCTTCATTAGCAATGAGATCAATAAATCTAATGCTGGATTCTTAGCTAGCATAAATTGAGCCTCAGTGGAAGTATTCTGATTAACACTGATTGAAGATCTGGATGTTAGTTTTTGTTGTATTTCAGTAAGTAGCAGACTTTTTAATCCCAGAGTATTTTGTGACTAGGTTGACTTTGTGGTGGCTCTCTCTTTTTTTTTTTTTCCCCTCCAATTAAAAACAGCTGCAATCCTGTTTTTCTGTAGTTTCATAAAAATCTGTTGTTTTTTTTTTTTTCCCCACCATCTGACTACTTTATCCTGTCCTTCAGTAAATGGAACAAGAAAAAGAAACCCTATTATTAAGTAAAAAATTTACTTTCTTATCTATGTTTGGAACTGTGTTTTAAGTCCTCAGGAGGTTTAGTGGTGTAGGGTTTTATCTGTTTGGTTGCTTGGTTTTGTTGTTTATTTGAATTTTTTGTTTGGTTTGTTGTTTATTTGAGTTTTTTGGTTTGTTTTTCTCCACTGAGAATAACTGACCTAGTCAAATCAGAGGTACACTAATGGAGATAAAAGTTGGGACAAGTCACCTAAAGATCTCTGATCCCTAATGGAAATATAGGGGTCCAAACCCATTGCTCCTTCAGATAGCCTTGACCTGAGTGCATGTTCAGGATGCTCAGTCCAGAAGGTATGTAATCGAAAGTGAAACTCTGAAACTTTCAAAGTGGGGATGGAGTGTGCTCAGCACCATCTGCTTTGATCTGCTTTGATCTACTGATCTCCTGTTCTGCTGAACTGCTAATGTCAGCCCAGCCTTTGTTAATAAAAGGTTGAAAGTAGAATGGCAAAAGTGATTAGTGGTACTAGAGAAAAGTCTTGTGGAGTCTTTTATTAAAACTGAGTAATGTGACACCACTGAGTACCAATGGAGGGGAGAGCCCACAAATAACTGAGGTAATGCTGCAGAAAAAGGAAAAAAATCTTGTCAGGCATATGGACAGACAACTGGTATGAGAAAAGGTCATTTAATATGGATATGAAGAAAATCTGTTTGACAATGAATTTCGCTAGTATGTGTAATAAATTTCCCAGAGCAATCCCAGCTAACTATTGTTACAGCTACTCTGGTCTAGATAGTAATAAATATGAAGCACATCTTTACTGTCAAAGGGCAAGATGAGCTTTGGGGTATTTTTGTGTATTGTGATGGTCACTGAGGAGGCTAAAAATGTTGGACTGAACTGGTGCATTAGGAAGACCTCAGGTGTCTTCAAATTAGGCTTGTTTAATCTGACCACAGTTCTTAGCGCTTTAATATCAAGTTCTAGAAAAAATTAAAATCTTTTAGAGGTTTAAGATCATAAAGCTCCTTTGTCATAAAGATGACAACATAAAAAGCAATTAGAAATCTGTCAAATGAATGTCTTCTAAAGCTCTGACGCACTTTAAAGAACTAATTACAAAGAAAACTCCAAGGCCGAATGTAATGATTAGCAATATGCAAATCACAAAGAAATTCAGGCAAAAGTCTACAGAGAGCAAAAGTTTGCCAAATCACTTGTAAATGTAGACCATGATGGTTTAATATTGGATGTGACTGTGTTTTCATGGAGCTAATCTGCATAGTAGTTGTGATGAAAAGGCAAATGGGCAATGCTAGTGTTCACTTCATCAAGATGGAGGCTACCCTCTTGCTTCAGCCATCCCACGCTCAGCAGTGTATAAAAGACTCTTACTGGTAAGATGTCATTTCTACCAACAGTTAAGTGACTCAAGGTCACAAAACTATTACTTTTTTTTAATTACTCACCTGCCTTTGTCTTCAATAAATAAATAAATAAAAGCTGCAAAGAAATTCTCCACATCAAAAAATGCGGCAGAAGCTTTGCATCTTTCTGCTGCAAGTAGGCACCATTAAATGCACCTCTGGACAGTGTTATATTGCATTCAAACTATTTAGAGCTAAAGTGGAACCCAAGTGTTGTTCCATTTCTTTTGATAAAAAGATAAATGCAGAGCAGGATGTACAGTGGGAGCTTACTTAGAACAGTGCATTTTGATATGAAGAGCTCTGCTGTAAAGTACTAGCTTGAGTCACTTAGGAGCCAACGATGATTCTCAGTAAATCAATGACTACTAAGCTATTTTATATAAGAAAACAAAAGCTTATTTTTGAGTTTATGCTGGTCTGCTTCCAAAATGGTCTGTCTGCATTTCTTGAAGCTCAAAAAGCTTTGCGACCAATTGAAGCCCTACTAAATTCCAGAAATCTTAGTATTTAGAAATACAGCTGAGATAATACAAACACTGCAAAAATACTCGATATTTTTAGTGAGTAAAGCAAACCTGATATGTTGCTGTTTTGAAGTTTTGTAAAAATAATAATACCTGTTATCAATATAAGCCTTACTTTTGATTCTTTAAGGAACATGCAAACCTAAATTGCTGATTGCAAAAGGGGTAGTTCAGTCCCATCTCTCATTCCTTGAGATAAATAAGCTCCTGTGCAGAAATAGCTGACACATCCTTGTAGGTGATAAGCAAGTATTAATTTTTCTGGTTTTATTATTCAGATTAGAAGAAAGGTAGAACTTTGTTTTCTAATGAAAACTTTAACCAGATAAATGTAGACATTCCTTCTTAGTACAGATTACCTTGGATATGCTAGTTCCTACATGCAATGCAGAGCATTCCTGCCTCTGGTAAGAACAGTCTTTCCCATAACCTGTAATCAACTGATAGTTCTGTAAAACTGACATATTGTCAGCTGCTTCCCAGCATGTGGAAAGAGACTTGATTTTTGCCAATGTTTTTGAGGCATATGTTGAAATCAAAAGTGATATTTAATGTTTTACTATTTAAATTAAGTGTGTTATTCTCCTCCTGTGTATTTAACTATGCATCACTGAAGAAGTGGTATTAAAGTTCATAAATTCTCATCAGTCATGAAAGCAAAAGATGAAAAGTATGGGTCACTTGTTATCTTAATTAACACTTACTTGGTGTTTTCCAAATGAAGTGTCAAGAACTAAAGGGCAAATTTGTGTTCAATTAATGTATTCACAGTATTTCTCCCTAATTCCTTTTAGAAATTCAGTGTTCATCTAAGGAAGAAAAAATTTTCCCTGATAAATATGCAATGTGATTTTTTTTTTTTTTTTTTTGCATATTGAACTGATTTAGGGTCCTATTTTGTATCCTTTGTGACGTCTAAATATTCTGAATTTAATATAAAATAGGTCACACTACATATGAGAAAGGGAAGCATGTTTTACTTTCTGAATACTATCTAACCTGGTCAAATATATTCTGTAAGAGGAAGTGTATTATTTTCTGAATCAAAATCACTGCTAGCCAAACTGTATAACACCTTTCTAGAGAATGTTTTATGCAATTAACAGAACCAGATCCATTTAATGAACCGTAGTTCAGCATAACTACTGCTCAGTGCTATTCTTTGCAAAATGAAAACACATTACTGATGACATGATTATTGTTTAATATGCCTTAGTGATTAACCTGCATCTTAGCTTCTTTCTAACATGGGTTAAAAAAAAAATACATGCTATATGTGCATGACACAAACCTACCATATTGAGCTTCTCTATTTTAGGTTCTGTGGTGGACTATGATCAACAACTTGATAAAGCAGAAATGTTTTTGAGGGGTAATCTGAAAGATTTATGGAACTAGGCTGGATATAAACAACAACAACAAAAAAAAAAGCAGATAGCCTCTGCTTAGTAAGTCACAATGGATGAAGCTTCACTGAATATGGTGGTCTTATTTATAGATACATGAGATGTGTGTGTGGAAATCGTGATGTCTTTCATTGCTTTTGCCTTCATGAGATCAAGAATTACTACTCCTGTATTTGCAACACCACTGTATTTTTGTACTTCTTTCTTTCACAGAATCAACCAGGCTGAGAAAGACCTCCATGATCATCAAGTCCATATCCAAATAGATGTTCCTTCATTCCTGTAATGACATTCTTGTCATCAGAGCTGAAGTACAGGTATACTTTATTTTAAACTCTGATATGCCCTTCTCCCTCCATGATGTTGCTGCATTTACTAAGTTGAATAATTGTACCTAAGTCATACTGATCAATTTACATTTGACATGAGTGGAAAGATAACAACTGCATTTCCAAATAATGTCCTTGTATGTAATTGTTTGAAGAGACAAAAAAGGTGTAAAACCCTTTTTGCCTTTGAGAAAAAGCTGCCAAGTACAGCAGTGGAAATCTGGAAGTGAGATGGGCAGACTGAGGATAATGATACAGATAAGCACACTGAAACTGAAGCAGTGTTTGATGATCTTAAAGGTTTTTACTGATCATTACTTTTAAATTGCCTATAATTCTAAACACTCACATGAAAATGATTGACTGTAACTTGATTCAGAAAATAGATGCTTGACACTGAATTCAGAAACATACAAATATTATATTTTATTAGTATACAAGGTTATTGTTCTATTGGAAGGGACCCTCAAAGGTCATGTTGTACAAACCCCCTGCTGTGAGCAGGGACACCTCCAACTACATCAGGCTGCCCAGGGCCACATCAAGTCTGATCTTGAATGTCTCCAGGGTCAGGGCCTCAACCGCATCTCTGGGCAACCTATTCCAGTATTTTACCACTCTCATTGTAAAGAGCTTCCTCCTTACAGCTAACCTAAATCTACCCTGCTCCAGTTTAAAACCATTACCCTTTGTCTTATTGCTACAAAGGAAGGGCAGATCCTAGGCAGTCCAGTGGAACCAGGAAGCTCAAGGAAGTTGCTAGCAGATTCCTCTTAAATTGCTTTGTGCCTCTCAGGTATTTCAGAATTGTGCATGACTTGAGAAAGAGGTGCAAAGAGAAGAGGTGTTTACAATGCAGTGCTATGCAGAGTAAGAAGGGGCAGAGCTGCTGGGGCTGACATTTAGCTCTGGTATGTGGCCTGAGGAATGTAGTATACAGAAGCTTTGACGGAGAGTTTGGGGAGTGAATAGGGCATAACAGGCGTGGAGGACCAGACAGCGGGCGGTGGTGTGCCCTGTGACAGCCAGGGGAGAAGCGCGGAGCCGAGGGACCCCGATCTGGGGCGCACCGCTATGGCAGCCAGCACCGCAGGAGCGCGGGTCCTCTGCACCCTAAGAAAGTGGGTCTGAACCTCCCGCGAAGTAAAACTGCTCGGCTCTGAAAGCAGTTTGGCAGAGCAGGAACAGGTCTTGACCGAAACAACCATTCCCCGTTCCTTCTCCTGGTGCTGACAGGGCTGGCGTTCAGGGCAGCGAGCGGCTTCTCCTCCGAATGCCGTCCGCCGCCCAACACTGGCCGCGGCGCTGAGCTCCCGTCTGCAGGCGTTCCGGGAGCGAGCACGGTCCGCTCCTCTTGCTCCCGAGACTCTGTGAACCCCGAGGGAAAGAGGGACACCTCACACCAACCCCGGGAGGAACCGGGACAGAGTCACGTCCCCAGCCACCCCCTGCCCTTTCTGCTTGTGGCACGTAGGGAGTCACAGGCAAGTGTTACGCATCATGTGGAGTGTTAATGGCAGTGGGTAAACGTGGACGATTTAAACTCATCAAAAGGCTGTCAATCGGAAAAAAATACCACGGCAGGTGGATTAGAATATCCCGCCAAGGGAAGAGGTGACACGTAATAACTAGCAGGAGGGATAGCACGGTACCGTAGGGTGATATTTGTACGTGACAAAGTTGTAGCAAAACGGGCATCCTTCAGCACTCACACCTTCCTAAAGGAAAAGGGGACTCGTGTCATTGCAAACCCACACCTTCAGCTGTTTGTGTCTTGTACAAATGAACACCAGTGTTGAGCAGTGACAGCAGAAGGGATGCTGGTCTGAAGGATTCCTGGTCTGAAGGGGCATAAACTCCGCTTTTAGGGTAGAGAAGAGGAGCATTTGAAGCCAGGTAGATAAAATTCTCAGGGTTTTATTGCAAGGGCTGTGTTACTGAGCTTCAAATCAAGACCTGGACATTAATATTCACTGTTGATGGAAAATAAAAGGTTATTCTGTATGTAGTAAATAAAACAGACAGATCCATCGTAAAGTGTTCATAGTTTTGTTTGTTTGTTTGTTTGTTTTTTGCAACAGTGGTTTTGTTACTTGGAGGCATTTCTTTTTGGAATAAATAGTGATTGTATAAACTTGAGTTTGTAGCTTTGTCGAGGCTTTGGGGCATAGTAACAAAAACAAGACACTGTAGATTTTGTGAAGTTTCACCAGAGAGTAGCTTTTCAGCAAGTTATTCATAAATTCCTGCCTATTAAAACTGACCTGACTTAATTGTTTTACAGGGGATTGTTTTCGCTAGGAATACCACATATGGCCATAGAATGCTGAATGACTCTATTGTGGCAGATTAAGGAACTGATTGCTCTTGTTCTAAATTGTGTATTGATCTTTGACACGCTGGAATGTGATATCCACCACAATATTGCAAGTGCAAAACTTCTGTAAGAAAATAAGTGATGCTTTTACTTTTGATGTACTTTTAACATAGTGATACATACTCGGCTGCATGCATGTGCTCAAGCAGTCATTTTTAAGTGCTTATTTAACTTGGGCCAATTAAGTAGCTTAACTTTAGCTTTTCTTGGGCTATATAAGAACAAGCTGCTGTTTTCCTATGTTTTTGTTAAGTCTGAGTCATGCCTAGGTCAGAGAAAAAAACGTGGAGTGAGAAAGTGGTTACACCTAGGTATAACACTCAATTCCCTGATTCATTAGACTGACTCTTTAATTGAAATTTAACTAATGTGTGTGCTCATAACAAGCAAGTTAGGAAACATTTTCTTTTCCATTTATCTTTTGCTTGTATAGCTGTGTATTGGAGTTTGTAACTAAAATGAAACAGATTGTCTGTAAATCTGTAGATAGGAAATATTTTTCAATTATGGCTTGTTCAAGTAGAGCACTGAAAAGCCTAGGATAGCTTTGGGAGAAAAAAAATAAATGCAAAATGAAGGGAAAGTGCCAAAATAATATTTTTAAGTTGAAGCCAAAATAGGCAAATGATTGTAAGCAATCAGTATTAATTTTGATATTTTGTCATAGATGATTACAAAAGGCAGGCTTGAAGCATAAGGGCTTGAGATGAGGAGTTTCCTGCACTGGAGCATGGTTTTCATGTGGGATTTGTTTTGGTTTCATATAGTAACCATCACCTCAGTGCTGTGCTTGATGTGTGTACATTGGTGCTTGTGTAAATTTAGATTAATGTTACAATGACTTAAGAAATATGTTGGAGTGGAAAAATCTAATTTTACTATTACAAGACTGCTTTTATTGGAACTGGCTGTGCTTTGGATTTAGCTAAGGTAGTCAGAAGATACATGCTGAGAAGACTCCCTTGCATATTTAAAGTTTCTGTCCCTGAATCAAGGAACTCAGATTAATTTAAAGCACAACTGTTTTCTAGCACTACATGAATGGGACCTAGAATATTTTTTTTTAATTCATATTTCAAAAGAGTGCTACTAAATGAAACTAATCAAAGAGATAAAGAGATGGGGAAGATACTTCCAAACTATATAAAGACATAGGGGTTGGACAAGATGACCTTTAGAGGTAACTTCCAACCCAAACTATTCTATGATTCTATGGTCTCTTTTTGTACATGAGAACTGTGAGACATACTTGAGTCTAGTACAAAAAGAATATGCAGAACATCATGAAAGTGGTAAATTAAGTGAAGACAGGTCCAGCTTGTTTGTTTAGTTTTAAATAAAATAGTTTTCTAAAAGTTCTGTTGCTGTTTATTTCACCTTTTCCTTTCTTCCCAAGGTATGATTTTTAGGCTAAGTGGCAGCAGGGTTTCTTTAGTAATTGCTTCTTTTTTTCTTTTTGGCATTGAATAATAGCTTAATTACCATAGTATATCTCCATCCTAACTGCTCTGTAAACAAATTAGACCTCTCCTTAGACAGTTTTTTATCTTCTAGTTTCATCGCTTTTGTCCAGATTCCTTAATTTTTGAATAACATAATTTTGTGCTATGAACAGGTCAGTCCCTTTTTAATTTGCCATTACCCCTTTGTGTTCTGCCTAATTTCTGCAGTGCATAATGGAGTGTTTGTCACTTCTGCACAGGGGAGAGGGCTTTAAGGAATTGCCCAGGGTGTGCTCTAATTGACAGTAATACATTCTGTACATTTTTTAATTAAGTCTGTAGAACTCCCTCATCTAAGATGGATAATTGTTTCCTGAATTATGCCCTGCTATTTTTACCGGTTAGCCTAATCTTAAAATTTAAAGTTGTTGTCGTGTGCATGACAATGAATGTCTAGTCTTTAATCAGCATATAATGCTCAATATCATCCACTGCTTCAGAAATAGCTGACTGATGTAAAACAATAATAAAATACATAGGGCATAATATAGACCCAGAAGGGATTTCAGAGGAATGTCCAAATGATTGATCAAAATATAGATGTCTTTTTTCATTATGTTTTAAAATTGAAAAAGCCATTAAAAATACATCCTTGCACTATTTAATTCGTAATTTGAAGGTAGGATAAATTCATCACTGTACAGAGGGTCAGTAAAAGTCCAGGAATAAATTAAATCCAATTTAAGCCCTTTGGGCCTGATTCAAAGCTGTTTGAAGTCACTGGGATATTTTACTTTTGAGAACTGCACAAGTAATAGTAATTAATAATCTCAGTCTAAGTAGTTTCTGAGTGAAACAAATAATGAAATATTATTTCAGAACTTCAACTTAGCTTCAGTGTTTGAATGATTAAATAGGCTAAGGTGAGTCATTTATATTCTGTTGTGGGAGAGACCAAAACAGGAGGATTAGTGCAGCAGGTTTTTGTAAGAGTGGGATCTGTGGTGCACTCAGAAATTACATCAAAAGCTCATTAGTGTGGTTTTTGATAAAAAGTGAGCTGTCAGTTCTGATTTTGGCTCTTTGAAAGGCTTCCATCACCTGTAAAAGCCCTCACGGGTATTGAAGGCTGGAGCCAGCTTGTGAGGGCTGGGGTTTTTTTCAGTGTATATTTCTAATTGTTGCGGTAATTAGTTGTTAAAGTAGAACTAGCAAAGATGCCATTGGGTACAATTCCTACTGGAACCAGCTGTAGCATGTTGTGGAAGCCAATTAATTGTGAATTTTTACAATCCTGAAGGACAGGGAATGATTTAGAAAGAGATCAAGATTGCTATGCATGTGTCATATGTTAAGTTTGTATCTACACATAGCTGTACAAAATAAAAGTAGATCTAATGTATTAACCTCTGAAGGAATTGGTGAAAAATCAGTTGTAAAATCTCAGCTTGGTCTTGCCTTAATTTATATAAAGCACTGAAAGAAAATGTAGACATCCTAATGTTGGTAACATAGACCAAATACATTTTATTTCATCAGCACAAGAGCATTTATTGTAGTAAATTGATCCAGTAGTTTTAAATTAATAAAAATTACTGGAATGATGAATTGCCCAGAAATTTGCAGTGAAATGAATCTTTAAATCCTCTCACTGGAAGACCCGTTCAATAAAATACACAACTCAGTGGTAACAGTAGCTGGGATTAAGCATGCTTAAAACATTGATATTTCTTTCTTTTAGCATTTCTCTATTTGCACCTCATATTGATTCTAGCCAAGGCAGGAGTTTTAGCCACCACATGAATTCTTACATTTCAGTATTGCACCAATTAATGCATTTCAAGCTATTCAATCAAATGGTGATTTCTTTTTTTATTTTTTCTTTTTTAATTCTGTGCTGGTGGATTCAACTCAGGTTTGCATATACAACCGTTTCTATAGTAACTGATACACTTCAAAGAAGGAAGTAGCAGTTTAATAATAAAAAAGAACAAACTAGGTGGTATAACAAAATAAAGATTAGCGTGAGAATGTTATGAAATTTTATTGAGAATAATGTCAGAATGCAGGGTCTTTGTAAAGAATCTGTGGGTGACTTGCATGACTTCCAGGAAGTACTTGCATGGTGTGGAACAGTGATCACTTTAGAGTGGAAAACAGAGGCAAAATGAACCAAATGCAAATACAGTAGTTAGAATGAGGAATAACCATTCCCTTGAAATCCTGTTTGAAGAAAACAGTTTCATTGGTTTTCACAGGGAATATTTATCAGATGAGGGATGGATTTTTTGATGAGAGAATGGACAGTTCCAAGTATGTACCAGATTGGTTTGGTCACTTTTCTCAGAATAGGGGATGCCTGGAGACTATATTACTGAAAGTATTTTTTTAAATAATTTTAATTTTTTTTTCTTTTAATGTATCCATTGTAATTTCCTGTTCCCACTGACTTGCTGGATTTCCAAATGTGGTTCTTATACATGACTTTTTAAAATTTTGTTTTAATATAAGAAATTGAAAGCCCTAATTTTCATTCCAGTATGAAACAAACAAACAAAAAACCTACATAAACCTAGGGTGACTTGGTGAAGCAATATAGTTGTTTTTTGCTGGTAAGGAGATGCATTTAAAGGGAAAAAGAAAAATAATTGAATTTATCATTATAAATGAAATTCTACATGAAACAAATTTTATTTTGTGGTGCTTTAGTTTAAGGTGATCACATCGATTCAACTTTGCCCCAAGAGCATTTGGCACTTAGTTAACCAGATGAGTATAAACATTATATTTGTCCATTATATTTTACTATTCAGAAAGAACAGCATTGGCATGAAAGTCTTATGAAGTTGTGTTTTTCATGAGGACTTACCTGTGCTGTGGTTTCCCATGCTGAAGTGGCCCTGTTCTTCAGTGGGGGTATGGAGAAGATTTGGAGCATTTAGCTGTATCCAAGAAGATACACATTTACATATTCTAGTCTCTTTCTATGCAAAACCTGTTCAAATTCTAAGTAAGGATACAGTGTTAAACTGTGTCCATAAAGAATGGTTCTACTTTGACATATGTCAACATAAAAGAAAATTCAATTAGATTTCTTTTCTGACCTTTTCTCAGGGATGTTACTGCACTCTTAAACTTTGAAGTCACTATGGCTATAATTGCTGGAAGGGGTGAGTGATGCTTTAGTACTGATATTCTTTCTGCTCATAAGGTCTAATGTAGCTTTGTTGGGTTTTAGTTAACCTTTCTATTATGTTCTCTAAGCAGAACACTTAACGTGATGCTCTGTAAGACACTGATAGACCTTTATCAGAAAACAGAATCAAAAAAAGCAGTGAATAGCACCTGTCAGCAATGGTACCTATCCTGTTTACTTCATAAACACACTGTCCAAAATCCCTGACTTGTCTCTTATGAAACCCCAAGTATCCTGTATTTCTTTGGATTTTCTGTCAAATGCCCATAGAGCCCTTTGCATTCACAGGGCTGTCTGCTCATAGTAAACAGGTGCTACAGAGAAAAGATTGCAGTAATGTGGACATCCATTTCTCCCACTCATGTCTGTAAGACATTGTTATTTTCTGAGCATGAGTAATTTTGTCATGAAGCTGATGGAAGTTCAGTCTTTAAAATGTTTGTCAAAATTAGATTTTTTTGTTGAATACAGAGTAGCCTTCTAAGAAACTTAAAACATACAACACTGAAAATTCTTGTCTGGCCTCCTTAATTGCAGTGACTATACATTTCCCCAGTAGTTTTTGGAATTAGTTTATCACAACTGTGTTGTGACCTCAATATTTATTTTCTTGACTTTTTATTTCATCAAATATAAACGTAATTCATAATAAATATCATTCACTTTAAGCTGTTCCAAAATTTACCCAATCTGTTTCCATTTCTGCCTCATTAATTTTTGGCATATGTTTTAAAATCTATTGTCAAAAATATATTGGGCCCTAGGGGGCTATTACCCGTTTTCTTCTCTACTTCCCTAATGGTAGCAGGCTCCCATAAAAATTTCAAAGCGAGTTTTGACTAGCTGATAGAAAATAATATTTAGACGCAGTAGATAATTACTAGACAAATTGGCCATTAACAGCATACAACTTGCTCTGTTAATTTCCTACTTTTTAAATGTTGAATGCAGAGCCTGCCATTCTAAATTTAGTATTCGTAACTTGGATCATTTGGGTATCTTAGTTATTTCATAGTAATTTAATAAGTTTGTCTTTAGGGAAGACATGTTTATAAATACTAGTAACTGCTGTGTGCTTTCTTCTTGAGCCTCATTGGAATTACATCAAGTTTTTATCTGAATCAAGGAAAAAGTGTGATGATAAAGAGATAATTCCATCTTCTGCATACATATGCAGATTTTCATCTTCTTTATAATGCTCTTTTGATTTTTCTGCATTTAAAAATACAGCAATTTAACTTAGTCATGCCTTAAAATATTGAAAAATCATTTAGCATTAGCTAAAGTATAGGTAAAAGTATCTTGAGAACAGCCCTTCCTCTGTTCATATATGCTCTGAGTTAAGTTAGGTCTTTCTAATTTGCTTTTAATATTGGAAGAGACATCTTAAGTCAAATATCCTTGATTACCAAAGAAAAGATTGTATTCTGATATTTAAGTATCTAGAACTTCAGGGAGGCAGTCTGGGAGGTTTGTACAACCTAGGCTAGCTTGCCATAATGATGCAAAGACTATTGCAGCACTGGCTGATCCTGTTGCGTAGTGTGCGACTACCATTTCTCCTTTTCACACTGCACCCTGCTTTCTTCTTCTACAGCCAACAAATTAAAGATATTATAAAGCAGATGGACTGCAGCTGGCTATGGTATGACACAGGAGGAATTCTAGGATGATCACTCAACTTCATGTTTTTAGAATACCAACCAGTGCACGTTCAGAATGAGAGAGAATCTCTTGTATATAAAGAGAATCTCTACACTGTAGTCTTCTAAAGGGGTTGTATAGTAGCACTGATGTGTTGAAATCCTGTGGCTTCTCGCTGATGATAAAGATGCTGGACAAGTTCTGCAGGACTTCACTGACAGTTTCAAGCCTTTTGTTGCTCAATTCATTTTGAACAAGTATTAGTTTAGTCATGTAATTGCATGTTGGCTTGTTCAACATTCTGTGCTCAGAACAGTTCTAAAAGTCTTTGCCTAGTGTTTTGTTGGATAAAAAGAAGGTAGGATAGGTGAATTTAGAGAAAGTAATTTGTTGAAAGGAGATATGTGGATTTTGGAGAGCTTTATTGAAATGTTTTTGTTGTGCAGTGAAGAACTTCTCTCAGAAAGAACCATCACCTGTGTGTAGGTGTGTGTGTGTGTACACACAGCTTTCATAATGACCTGTTAACTGGTTCCAGTGCATCCCATGAGGGGCCTACTTTTGCCTCTTCAGGTGAAGGATGTGTGGCTGTTTCAAAGACCAGATGGACTGAAGCAACAAGATGTGATGGGAGGCTTCTTTCTTAATTTTTCTTCCTAGAGATTGATCCCAAATAGGTTGTAAGATTAATAACAATCCTATGTCCTACAGATGCAACAGAGTTGATAAAGCAGGGAATTTAGTGGCATGTGTAGTAACCTGGTATATAATGGGCAGTTTGTTGTTACATTCCTTAATCCCTTTTAGGTCAGGAGTTAAGGAAAGCCTTCCATCAAGATCAGATTTTAGAATCTTGTGTTGTTAATTCTTACCTATATATAGCTCAAAATATAGTAACTTTTTTGTTCAAACAAATGACTGTGTCACTTCTGGTAAGTCAGGAAGACTGGTTGTTACATCCGATTTAAGCTATTTCTGGATTTGTTGTAGTTTGCTAGAGTTACAGGAACTTTTCCTGATGTGGTATGAAACAAGGGCATTACATCTAGTTTCCTCAGCTTGTAAGAGTGCTCTGATCTTCTGAGAGAAATGGATCACTCTGGACATTGTCTTGCACTCATTGGAATAGTGCTTCTGCTATCTTTAAATGGTGTGACCTGTGACCCTAGTTATAGAGTCTCATTCTTTCTTTTAAGAACTTCTTTTTATTTCAGTCACTTTTAGCTCTTCATTTCTTGTATTTCAGTGGAGGGGCACAGCTGATGGATTTGGTGTAATACATGACCTCCTGCCCTCTGGGAAGTCAGTGAATTCTTTGTTGTTGAAGCTTTCCTAAGAAATATTTTCGGGGCTTATTTTAAATCTGAATTTGATTCTGTTAGCAGTCGTCTCTGTGTGACAGTTTCATTTACTTCCCATGCTAATCTGTCAGGTAACATGGCATCTCTTGCTGCCCCCAAATTCATAGCATTCATTTATTAGCTTTACATTGCAACAAATGCAAAAATAGATTCACCTTGGTGCTGAACCTTGCCATTACATTTCAGCCTCTGCACAACTACTGATGGTTTGGGGTTATAGTGCTCTTGTAAGAGGTCTATATTCTCTGGAAGTGGTTATCATTTAATGATTCAAGAACAACTTGGTTAAACGTTCTGGGATATTTCAAATACTCTCTCTTTGTGCCACCTGTAATGGTATTTGCATGAAAACAACACCTGTGTATCTTTGAGAGTAGTTGGTGAGAGTTTAAACAGCATTCTTCCTATGCTGCATTGAAAACAACATTCAGTGATGCAGTCATGAGAACAGAAGATACAATGTCTCCTATTCTTCAGGTACCTTTTTAGAGCGCTCATTATGATTCTTATCAATAGATACAAAATTATTTTATAAAGAAATCAAATAGCAAAATTGATCAGCTGATTCTTATTGACCTATTTTCTGTCGATGGCTGGGGGGTGTTGACATGTGTGGGGGGATTTTTTTTTGTGGGAATGAGCAATATACTTATTTTTCTTTCAGGCTGAAATAACTTTTTCCCCTTTCCTTCCTCCCAACTCATACAAAGATGTACTCTTCCTAAAACACAAAATTGCTTTAAGTGAGCTGTGTGGATTGGTTCCCTGGTTGTTGCACATCACTGTGATGTTTTGCAAGTTGAAAAGGGTGGTATTTGGTGGAAGATGTGCTACATCTCAGGAGATCAGCCCCTCTGTTAGGTTGGATGAAAATGTGAGGTGTTTAAACTCTGCTTGAAAGAGCAGTTCAATGGATCGTGTAAATATTTTCTCTTTTCAAAGACAGGAGATGAAATTACAGGAGAGGCAAATTTCCTGCTGTTACTCGCTAAGGCATTAGTTGACTGGGACAAAAGTAAAATGTCTTTAATCCCAGCTGTGGTCCTCCTGACTATTCCACTGCCTCATTTTGTAGCATCAGGCAGACGAATCATACAGCAGATTTCCATCTGGAACACAAGTTGGCTAAATAAGCAATCATAAATTTTAAAAAAAACTTGTCCTTCATTTCACTGAGATCTTGACTAATGGGCTGTACAAGTCATTGGAAAACAGTGGTAGAGAAATGATTAATATTGATAACTATTTGGCTGCTGAAACCTGAAACATTCAGATGCCCTTTAGCGATGCAGATGCTGGAAACTAGTCTGAAATTAGTATTTCTGTAATTGAATTACTTTAAATTTATTGTTTGTTCCTTGCCAACATTGTGCATTGTTCCAAAGACAACAGAATTTAATGATGCATCTGTAGAATTTTTGGTTTTACAGACTAGTAAAATAACATAGTTGCACACAGTGATGAAATGCAACCGCTTCTGTCATTAGTTTCACTCTGTCAGACCTTACTGAGTATTTGGCACAGTTGTTCTTGCCTTGTAGCTGTTTGTTTAGGATTGGGAAGAGTTTTGGAATTACTTGTGGCATTTACAGGGATGATAAAAGTAATTTTTAGAAAGAAACTCAAGGTCTTCTTTACTAGTGACACATCATCTCCTGTTGTCACTGAGGTGCAAATATTTTAGTTTTGTGGTTTATTTTTGTGAATCTGTCTGGTGGTTGGTCTGGAGATGTATTTTTCTGAAAGCTCACGTTGTGTGAAAGCATTTCTGGTACCTGGTTGTGGTGTGTAATACATTGAAGTGCAGTTTGGTTTCATTTGACTGAGCTTCCTTTTGCAGACAGGACCTGAACACTTAATATGTGTTTTAGGGCTTTAGTGGTGGATTTGGCAGTGTTAGGTTTATGGTTGGACTTGATGATCTTAAAAGTTTTTTCCAACCTGATTCTTTGATGAATGTGTTACATATAAGATAATAGAGAGTCAGCCCCATCATGATCCCTGGTATCTCCATCTAGTACTGGTTCCTAATTCACATTGCCAAAGAGATGCTTAGATAATACACTGTCTAGCTGGCTGCCAGTATATACATTCTCCTTGTTATATGCTCTTCTCTTTTTCACACCTGTTATGTTAGCACTGTATGAGGTGGAAGACATCAGCTAATGCTGTAACTGTAGTGCTATGCAATAAGAGATTCTTGCATTCCTCTTGAAATGTGTAAATTGTAAAACAACAAAGGAATTCACTAAGGTAGGGAACAGGATGTTAGTCATTGACACTAGAGCAGGACCTGATAGCTGGAGGCTTTATGAAAAGCAAAGTCACATAGTAGCTTTCAAAATGTGAGCAAGCACTTTATGACCTGTGGTACTGGACAGACAGAACTAAATAGCAGAGACCTGGAGTTTTTCTGTACCAGCAGTCAGCAAGATTCCTCATAGAAGTTAAAATGTACTCAGATCCAAAAGCTAGAAAATACTACATAATAGTGACATGCAAGACCTCGTGACCCAGTGAAAATTATGATCCTCTTAACAAATATTAGCTTTGAGAGGTAGGGGGACAATCTCCCCAAAAGTAGCTCTAAGAGTTAGCTTGCAGAACATAAAGGAAATGTATTTTAAAATGTTTTTTCAGGAAATGTTTGGCCAGTCTACCTGAGAAGATTACATCTGAGACTTGAACCATCTTGTGTATGCCATCTATTTTTCATGCAAAGTAAAATTAGACCCCCTTGGATAGACTGATACCAACAAAACTAATTTTAAGAACAGAATCATATATTTTTTAATTATATATAGTAGTATGCTAGAAGCATAGAAAGTTAAAATAATAAAACCTCTTTCACATACACTGTATTTTATATAGGCTTATTACTCACTTCTTCATGTGCAGGGTACTTATGAGTTGCAAGTAGGAGTCTTGATTTAGGATTTAGACCTGATAACATAATCAACTTGAAGCCATATACATTTTTAATTTCAGAACAAGTTTTGCTTCTGTAAGAGCAATAGCTGCCTCCTTTATATGAAAAGCAGCTACAGTAGCAGAGGCTCCAGTATTTGGATCTTCTTGATGTAGGCTGATTTGGAGAGCTGATTTGCTTGAAAATTATTCCCCCTTTTTGTTTTGGAGCGGGAGAGGATGGGGTGAGGTCTGTTTTTCAGCTGAATCTTTCTCAATGGATGTGTAGACTAGCACGATAAAAGGGCTTGTATATGAAGTATGAGAGACTAGGAAGAGAAGAACTGTGTTGCTTAGCTGCCAGTGCCTTACCATGCTTGTAGACGAGGTGATGTCAAATCAGTTGTCCACAGTACTTTTAAGATATAACTGAGTACTGGAAGCTGTATTTTCCTACAGTGACAAACTGTTGAGTGTTTTTTACTTTCCATGGAGCTTTGCTTTACCACCCCTTTATTTTTGCTAAATACAAAATCTAAATTCTACTATAACTAGTGTAATTATTATGGCATTTCAGAGCTTAGAAATGTGAATATTCTGCTCACGCTTACCGCTGTTACTGGAAAATGGAAATACTAAATGCTAATATGGTCTGAAAATTTTGCTTTGTTGGCAAAAACTCTCATGCTATACCATTTTCATACTTTATACATTCAATGTGATAAAACCCTAATTTAATATCATAAAAATGTTGTAATGCAAAGTTATTATTCTTCTGTTGCTTTAGGCTACATGCATGAATATGGTGGTGTAAGTGGGAAATGTACGATCTGTTGTGCTGTCTATGAGGAGACATTAAAGCTATGGATAGGAAAACCACATAATTCTAGTTTTCCACTGTTTTTACGTTCATGTGACTGCATTAGGAAGACAATAGTATGTAAATTGAGATTGTTCTGTAGTGCTAACACAGCCCACCCGCACAAGCCCCCCTCTCTCCCTACACAGATGAGAGGGAAAGAAACACACACACACACAAAAATTCTGGGTGGAGATAGAGTTTTACTAGAAATGATGCAATACACAATCACCTTAGCCTATTTGCAGAAAAAGACAGCAAAAATGCAGAAACAACAGAAGTCAAGTGATCCTCCCTCTGCCACCGATGCACAGATGGCATAGTGGCAAACGCCCCAAACCTGGAGACCAGAAGTAGCAATTGGAACAGGAAGCCTCTAATGTTACAACCTAGATTTGAAGCCATATGATACTTTGCCCTAGCCAGCATTTTCATTTTGAAGTTGGCATGACACAGCACAGTGTTGACTATCATCAGAGATTCAACTGAACCGGTGATAGTATGTTAGTCACGTTAGTTATGTTGTACATCTATTAGCTGATCCTAATAATATGTCTGTAAGTGTTCTGTGATGCCTGAAAGTGTCCTGTTAGAAATTTAGATGTCCAAAGTTACCCAATGCCTCAGCAGATAAGGTAGAAATACAGTTCTGTTTGCCAGCTGTCTCAGCTAGATCGTGTCTCTAACAAGAGCAATAGACTTGAACACATTGTTGAACTATAGTAGAACAGGGAAGTGATTAAAGAAATGAGGCATGGTACAGTCTCTCTTGCAACATAGATTAAATTGGAAATGGAAATGGAAATAGGATGGATTTTTGTGCTGTTTACCTTGAAGAAAGCTAAGTTGTGTCTCTGTGGGAATTAATTTGAATATTAAAAACATCTAGTCCAAACTCAGCTTCTTTGTCGCAGGCCTCCTAGCACTTTGGATTATATACATTCTTCTTTTAATCCAGTTAGGTTTCCATGAGTGTCTATAAAGCCTTCAGTAGCAAATTTTATGGATAGTAAGATCAAATTTTTAGTATTTTTCCAAGCGTCCACTAGCCAGTGCACAATATTCTGATCTGACCAAAACACATTTACTTTTCTGCTATTCCTGTGGATTCTAATGTTGTTTGCTCTGTAGATCGTGGACTCCTGTATCCACTTGTTTTACTTTGCTTTGTTAATTCCACCAAACGATGAAGGAAAGCAAAGGAAGCCCCAGATAATTCTGCTTTTTGGTTTTTTAATAACAAATATGCTTGTATTGATTTACATGGATTTCACATTACAGTAGTAGTGGTACTTGCATTTGACTAGTTTATATCCTTGTGGGAGGATTGACAATGCTAGTGAAAACTGCTTAATTTTAGAATTCACAAATCAAGTGACATGAGGGTGGTGCTAATTGAACGTGATGAATACTGATGTGTTCAAACTCAAAATTGATTTGAATGTAGCATAAAAATTGACATGTGCCTATCTCCAGAAATGATAGGCATATGCCTACCTCCAGAAGTCTCTGTAGCTGAGCATTGTTTAACAAAATCTGTTTGCAGTTTTCTAAGTGTGTGTCAGATTTGGCAGCCTTTTCACTGATAGTTATTCCTCTGTCTCAGCGGGAGATAATTAAGTCTTACTGTTTAGGAAACACCTAACTACTTTTCAGCATCAATTTGCTTTTACAGAGTTGTACATTAATTTAACGCCACAGTTTCCAGTAGTTTTTGGATTCTAGTAATAATAATCACTTCTGAAATCATGTCATGTGGTGTGAAAGCACAGTGTAAAGGAAGAATAGCAGCTTACATAGGACATTATCTATAGAGCAGAAGATAATGCTCTTAGACTACACTGTCAGAACTTTTCTTTTTTCTCTCCCTGCCCCGCCGCAGACGAGCAATAAAATAAGTGGCCAGTGAAGTTCCTGTAATTTTAGATTGGTACCAGCTGTTGCCAGTTAAGCACGAGGAAAGGAGAGCCAGGAGGGTTATCCTCAGGAGTCTCCAGGTGCTTCCAACGAGCTCGCTCAGCTGCCGTTGATGGCGAGGGCCGGCAGCTGCCCTGATGAAGGGCGCGCCAGGCACCCTTTCAGGTCGTGCTGGAGAGAAGCCTGTACAAAAGACAGGTGTAGAGCACAGCTCCTACAGCACAGCCAACAGTGGCAGCGCTCTGTGTAGCAGGACACGTCGAAGGGACCCTCATCTGAAGGTAAGCCAGCCTAACATTTTCAGTTATGGTGGTAAAGTGCATGTACATGTGAAAGCATGTGGAAGCATAATATTGGACAAACTTGATAGGACACATCCATGTAGGGAATTTGTATCTTAATTAAATGTTGTTATTTACCTGCCTCAGCAGCAATAAGCAGGGAAGATAAAAAACCACCTTCAGCTTTAGACCTCTTCCATTTTTTTTTTATACCTAGTGATCCTGTAGTGGTAAAGTAAAACGTTGTCCCTTGAAGCATTCTCTTAAAACTTATTCCTCAAACACAAAGGGATGTTTTGCAGTTATTTATATGTTGTCTCTTGCCTGAAGCTATGCAGAATTTCTGTGAACACTTGTAGCTGGATATCTCTTCAAATAATCTGTAGCAATCAAGTTTTAAAGTAGAGGAGAAAAATACACCAAATCACTTATAAGCAGATGCTGTAAAGTGTGTAAAGAAAAGAATTCATCAGAGTTTTGCAACCTGAAAATTCGTTCTCAGGACAAGTATAGATAGCGACTAACTTCTAGCTATTACATCGTTCTCTAGTAACAATGTTTTTTTCCTCTCACAGTTATCTGTAGTGGTAAAATAACAGAATGCCTCGGGCATAGTATGGTTGCAATGCTTTATATTGAATGTATGTGGGTATGTCTTACTCAAACGCTGCTCCTGGAGGGGTGCATGTTGGGTCTGCATGTGGGTTTGTGTTTGTTGTTGAGGCCTTGGAACGCAGAGGAGATGTACAGATCATAGAATGGAGAAGAGTTATTGGCTGCCAAGCGAATTAAGAAGAACACAGCAAGAGAAGAATGAATGGAAAGGCTGAGAAAAAGAAATCTTTTATTTGTTGATGCATCTTGGAGTAGGCTACATATAGAACCTGCAGCTTGCCTCTCCTCAGTGCTTTGGAGGAGGCCTACAGGAAGCCTGGAAAGCGACTGTTTGTAAAGGCCTCTAGGGATAGGATGAGAGTGAAAATTCATTTTAAATTAGAGAAAATTCAGAGTGGATGTTAGAAGGAAATTGTTTACTATGAGAGTAGTGCAACAGTGGAGGGAAACAGTTGAAGCCCCATCCTTGAAGGTAATTCAAGGTCAGGCTCAACAGGGCTCTGGGCAGCCTCATCTAACAGGGGATGTCTCTGCTCACTGAAGGAGAGTTGGACTCCATGACCTTTGGAGGTGTCTTCCAGCTCAAACCATTCTATGATTCAATGAAATTCATTAAATTAGGCATATCGAACTCATCTTACTAATAAGGACAGCATGTTTGAATGTTATCAGTTGTGGATTCAAAATCCACTGCTTTTTGACAGCTTTTACTCTCTCTGTTTTGTTGTGTCTGAGTCGACTGCACTTCTTCAGAGCACCACCACAAATTGATCATAAAAGATAACTGATTAGTGTAAGGAGCATAGGGTTTTGATAATTTTAACAGTGTGACAGTGCTGTAGCATTAAGAGTTCCAAATCTTGAAGTTTCTTCTTTGACATCATAGTGAGAGAAGTGAATGTCTGGTTTCTTTTATTTCTTCCATCTGCTACTAATAAAAGAAATTTTCCTTTGAAGTTGTGGGTATTACTGATAGTTACACATGAGCTCATCCTCATCTTATGAGGATGCCAAACTCTCTTAAAACATTGCCTTGCCTGTAGTTGTTCAGACACCAGCTACTTGTTGATTATTCACAAGTATGGGAATTTTTAACGTTTTTCTATTAAAAATTGATTCCAAGCCCTGATGCTCTGAATTGTAAAAAGGGCAAACAGCTTGAAATATTAGTGTCAAGCAGTTTGGCGAAGAAATCCTTCATTTAATTTTCACTTGCAAACTTTGCACATGGGAATTAGAGATGGAGCAGGTGTGTTGGGTAATGGCTGCCAGAGATTCTGGCAAACTCTTTTATAATTTTCCTAACCTCTTCCATGGATATTGTGAATGTTGGTAACAGGAACTGAGGTGAAGAATCTACACAGCAAGGTAAAGAGCAGGTTATGAAAAGAAAGGCTTTTACATCTCATTTGAAGTTGTCAGTGCTGTGTAGGAATGTTACCCCTTCCTAAAATAATTGTTTCATGCTGAGAGGTGTTAGGCAGATAGCAAAAGAAGTTCATGGCCTCTTGGCTTTTAAGTAAAAAGCAGTCTGGTATATAAATAGAGTTCTCATCTGCTGTATGGTTTTAGTCACAGGGCTGTGTTCTCGTTCTTCTAGAAATTACAGAAATTACCACATGGGTATGCACTAGCTATTGAAAAGTTAACAGCAAATTGGTGGAAATATAGAGAAATGTTCACAAATTCGGCATTTGTCTATGAAATTCTTTTTTCAGCAAGATGCAGAACAAGCTTCCTGCTGGTCATGAAAGGCATCTAGAAATAATTTGCCAGTGCCTCCAAACATTTGATGATCGACCAGAAGCATCAGGGTGGGAACTGCTTTCTTGAGTGAAACCTGCTGAGGCTGGAGAGGGAAAAATAAAAATTGATGTTGGTGAATGCACATAGTATGTGGTAGTATTGTAACTCTGCTTTGCCCACAGTATTAACAAAAAAAAAAAAGAGAGAGAGGCAGTGATATTAAAGTTTGTTTTTGCCTTCTAAGGCACTCAAAATAGAACTCCCTGATGTCCCCATAGTTTGGCTTTGTGGTAAATGTTGCCTGAAGGCCAAGGAAGGCTGTGCTGATGTTACCCATCTCGTGGAGTATTGCTCACTTGGTGCATGTAAACTTTGGAAGAAAAATGTGTTTTCCTTCGGCATTTCTCTTTTTTGGAAATTAATTTTTCGAGACTTAATGTCTGTTCCTACATAATCTCTTAGGCCTCGGGAGGACTGTGCATCTTCTGTATCTGTGTGAGCAAAGGCCTTGAATTTATGGTGTATTTTATCATTATGTATACAAAGTGTATTTTGTATTTTCTTTGTCTAATTGTTTGGGTTGTGTGGTTGCTGTTGGTTCACTTTGGGTTTTGTATTTTTATGTGTGTTTTTGTTTTAAGCAAATGCAACATCTTGTTTTTAATCTCAGCAGTTGTCACAGGTGTGGGATAACAATAAAAATATTGCACCTTACATCACTGTGCACTCTGCTAAGGCTCTGCTGAGACTTAATCTACATGCAACATCTCTGCAGCGTGTAAAGGCTTTAATAAGAGAAAGTCAATGAGCCTCATGTACCTTTTATAAAACATGACATAAGGCAATATAATTAAAACTAAACTTATTTCCTGTGGTGAAATTAACTTACAGAAATGAAGGTGTTTATTTATTAAATAGGATCACTGGAGTTCTCGCCATATACTTACCCCTCCTGGGAAGGTTTTGATTGTTTGCTTCCTTTCTCTTGCCTGCTTGCTGTGTAATTTAAAACTGATATCTTCCTTTGGGAAACAAAATTTGATCGGAGAACAGCCTGCATCACTAGCTAAACAAATTACCAACGTTTTACTCACTTTTCTTTCCCTATTCTTTGCCCCCACCCCTAACTGTATGGGGAGGGGGGTAATGTGTGCAGAGGTTTTAGCAACCTAGTATTGCAAAGCAAATTGGTGTTTTGGGGTTTTTTTTTGTTGTGGTGGTGGTTGGTTGCCTTTTTTTTTTTTTTTCAGTACTGAGGAGGGCCTTTTCTTTCAGGGTAGGTAAACAACTTTTAAGGAGCGGAAGAAGATAGCAGGTGGTTGATTGTTTGTTTGCTGTGACCAAGTTTTCTGGTGTTCATTGCTGGTCTTCTAGAACATGAACTGACTGGGTGCAGCTGCTTTCATGCTATATAATGTGCAATTTATGGGAGGATTACATAGCTATGTGAAACCAGTGTTGGTAACTGCTTAGCTTAAAGTGCCAGCAGTTTCTTTACAATGACATATTAGAATACAAGGCCATGCATGAGAGTTTTGTTTGCTTTATTAAGAAAAACAAGTATCAGTGAGTTGCTGAAAGAATTGGATTTCTACAGTAGTAGGGGCAGAAGAATAGTTGTTCTTTTCATGGTGATGTAGTAAGGCATACACTTTCTGTGTAGGTAAAAAGTTGCATGATTTAGGTTTTATAGTTCTTATAAAGTAGTAGGAACTTGTGACTGATTTGGGAAATTGATTTGTTTTGCACAACTATACACTGTCCATATGGAATTATTATTATTGTTTCTTTGCAAAATCACTGTGGCTTCCCTGTATGTTGTAGAACCAACAACAGTTTAGAATATTTGCTGAAAACTGTGAGCTACTGAATTTTTGTGTTCTAACTGAAAAGATTATTTATTATTTTTTCCTAGCAGTGATTATTGATATTGTGCTAGAAAATTCACAAAATAAAAATCAGTAACTAGCACTTCATCATGTAGTGTGTGAATGTTTTTATAACTAATATTTACAAATAGATTAATACTGCAGCATATCTCTTGGTTTGAGAGGAGAAGTCCTTTATCACAGTGATATATTACAACATTTTGACTGTGTCAGTGATTTTTCTGGAAGCAATATCATCACGTTTGTTACCTGTGATACCTATGATTTAGGTTCAGCTCTACTATTGTGTGAAACTTTTGCTAGCATATGCTTTTTGGTGAGATACTTCTAGATTGCTAACTGATTTTTCTGACTTGCCAAATTTTTATATACTTCTAACATAGTCCAAATAACTCTTTGAAGAAGTGTAAGTAGGGAAAATGTGAAAACACTGACTTGTTCTGAAGATTTTGGTGAGTTAGAGGTGGTCTGGAAGAGTTCTTTAATGCACAGTCTCAGACTTACTGAAGAAGCTTAGATGCAACACAAAAATACTGATTTACTTCACCTAAGAGGAAGAAAGTTAAGAGAAAGCTACCTTTTCACCTTGCAGAAATGACAGAGCAACTTCTTGTCTGTCTGTTGCTTTGTGTATTCCTTACACATGAGGAGCAGGTAGCAGTGTAGTGAAGTGGAACTCTGGTTTTCCTCTGTATTTCATCTGCCTAGTATCTCAAGTTAATAATATTTTCTGCCTCTTAAAAATGTAAATTGATGTCTTCAAAGTAATAGTAGGTATTTAATATTTCCAGATCTCTATTATGAAAATGGTCTTAATATACATTGCTCATGTTCTCACACTGCGTATTGTAGGGACAGAATGAAAACTAGGACACGTAAAAAACCCCAACCTTTTCTTTTTAGATCAATTAAGCTAAAACAGTATATGACAAATTATCTGGAAGTTTTGGATTTATTGAAATACTGACAGAAATAGATAATGTATCAGATCAGTTGAGCTAGTAAACCAGAGTCTCTCTGCTACCTGAAATAAATAGTTCTTTTATAAAGACATGATTTGGTTTTGCCATGGTTGTGTGTTGATTAGAAAGCACTTTGTCTTGACCTTTATGGGAACTACCAAGAGGAACCAGTGTGTCACTGAAAGGTGTCCCAGTGGCAGTTAAAAAGCCTCCTTAACCTTTAAAAATCTTACGAAATACTGCTCTTTTCCCCCACCGTGGACCCTGAGTCTTTTGCTTTGTGAGTGTTGGTTTGTTGGGATTATTTTCTTTTGGGTGTGGGGGTTGTGTGTGCTCTGTTGTTTTCCTTTTGTTTGGGGTTTGTTGGCAGCTTTTTTGCCTCCAATGTTGCGTAAGCGGTAAGGGAAATGATCATTAAAAGGATTTTTAAACTAAGCAAAAGTCTTTCTGCAAGAGTGTTGAAGAATAAACATTTTTTTCACTAGTACATTTCTAAAGCTTTTAATTTACAGCCTTTAATATCTTCATTTCGAAATTCTTTCTCCCTTACCTTCTGTGGTAATAGAAGTTTTCCATGGACTTATAGCTGCCTTGCTGTGCACTTTTCAACTTTTCTGGATATTTAATTGCTAGAGGAGTTAATTTTTCTCCTTATGGAATGTGCTATTGATGACTTTACAAAGTATGTCCTCTCACTTTAAAATAATTAGTCGTAAGAAATGTAATTGAATGAAATTAAATTCATGAGGGGAGTAAACACCAGGGATGGAGAAGAACTATTTAAACTAAAGGACAATATTGGCACAAGAACTAATGGGTGTAAACTGACTGTGAATAAATTCAAACTGAGAATTGAAACAATGTTCCTAATTGTTAGAGTGGTTAGGTTCTGCAATGTTTTTTTCAGTCAAAGCAAAAATCATAAGTACACTTAGGAAGAAGTTTGATTGCCTTATGAAAATCATTAAATTATGCAGTACTAGTTGCAGTTGGAGACTGGACTGAATTTTGGTGGTCTTTTCTGTCCTGTAATCCTAAGAAGGATATGCTTTTTAGGAGATTTAAATATGAGTCAGAAATTTATTTTCACATGTCCTGATGGATGCGTGAATTTTGTTCATGTTGATGTTAATCACAAGGTCAGCCCTCGGCGCATTCAGTTTGATGAGTTCTTAGGGGTCAACCTGAAGTCCAAGTGCAGGCTGCGGAGCCTCTCAGTTACGTTTGTGATAAGGGGAAGTTAGATATTGAGATAGAAGCTGGAGATTTGGTGAATTTCAGCTCTCAGAATTTACATGGATAAAGGTTTGTAATCTTTTTGCACGGTGGTGCATGTGAAATTTAAAACTGGGTTTTCAGTTTGGATTTTTTTGGTATTTTTTCCTATTTTTTATTAGCATGAATTATTTTTAATACAAACCAAAATAACTGTCTAAAAAGCATGTTAGAGCAGTCTACTTGGGTAGCTTAAAAGTCATTTACTGTAATCTAAAGTGAAAATGAATGTGTTTTACTTCGTTAGCTTGTTTTGGGGTTGTTTTGTTTTTCCCCTGTATCTGTCTGAGATGCTTAAATACAGCAGCAAGGCAATGGAAAGGTTTTCTCAGTAAAAGTGTGTGGAGCATTACTTGTACAGTTCTCCATCCCAGTGACTTGTACTGCCTCTAGTGCTGACGGTGGTAAACATGATTTACTATTGATTCATCTACGTGATGCCCACAGACCATATTTCTGAACTGTTGTGCACTAGAACTTCTCTTCCCGCTTTAAAATGTTTTCAAGCCGAATACTAAGCAGCCTCTGAGCTGCTCTCAAGCTGTAGACTTCAGGGAGACTGGGGTAACTTACAGGTGCTTGAAGACTGGTGATCTTTTGACAATCCTTTCTGCTACTTCATGCAATCCTGCTTATTACTTTCATGTCTTGGGTTTTGAGTTGTTTTGGTTTGGGGTTTGTGACTGATTTAGGGTTTTTTGGACCATTCATACTAGCACCAAAATGTCAAGTTGAAATTTCATGAATTGGCCAGGCAAACTACTGGTAGTTCTAGATTAAATTCTCGTTCTTGTGTTCTGTGTTGCCCTTGTTTAGTTTCAGGTTTAGTGCTGCCCCAATTGACTTTCTGAAAGGATGGGATCATGGTGTGGAAACTGCATTATTACCTAATTAGATAAAAAAAATAATTTCACCATCAATAACTGTGGAAAAACAATCCATCTAATCGCGTAGAAATGGACCTTAGAAGTTTACTTGTACGTGTTCATAGTGAATATGCTTACTGAACTCTGCCAGCTGAGCATTTGATGCTGTGAGTTTAATTGGGAAGGTTTTCTTGAGGCTTAACCATAATACTGAGCAGCTGCTTGCATGCATTCCTGTCAGGCAATGGCAGAAGGGCTGCTATTACTTGAATATGTTAAAAAGAGCACCGTCCTTAATGAAAATGTATTTTTATTTTGTTAGTAGGTGTTAAGATGTTCCTATGTATTAAGAGTGCACTCCATTAACCTTTCACTTGGAGACTGGGATTAGAATCTGGGATGGAGCATCAGAGGGCCTTTCAAGACAAAGTTGAAAGAATCCCTTGTGCAGTATATGAAAGACTGGCCTTCTGCCATCTGACAATTGCTTTGATCATATTTCTCTTCTGGGAAGGTGGTTTTATAATACTAGACTCTTACAGGTATTTTCAATAAGCTATTATGAGTGAAGCTGATAAGCACAGTAACAGTCTTTGATGTCCATTTGATTTGTCAATAGTTAGTGTGGGGGTTTCATTCTGAGGTAATTCTGTTTACTAAAATGGGTGTCTAATTAAATCAACTTACTAAATAACATAGTCTTAAAACAAAGAAACAAAGAACACAACAAAACCCCTTATTTCTTTTCTGGAAAAATTGAGTTTAGGAATAGGTTCCGTATTCATGTTTTATTTACAATTGTAAATGCACATTTTTCATCAATATTTTCTGACAGGTTTGTATTTGATTTAGGCCCAGAAGGTTTTCTGCAGATGCAAGGTTTCCAAAAGCTATTGTTTTAGTGATTTTTTTTCACAATATATTATAAATGGCTTGTTTTCTTTACTGATTTTTCTTCATTTTATTCCGTCTGAAGACATGCTCTGCAGATTAATGTATTCCTACTGGGTCCAGCCACAGTTAGTTTAGCCCTTTGTGAACTGTTCTTGTTTTTGATGTGGTTGGGGACTGTGGTTTTGAGTACTTCGTGTTTGTAACTAAAGATTTATAATCTGTGTAGCTGTCATTTGCCAGTCTGACATAAACACACAGCATGCTTTCTCCTCTCCTGGCAATAAATAACCTTTAGGATACAGCATTCACTTTCAAGTATGTCTTAGTGGTTTATAGTCTTTAACAGATACACTTGAACATGGGTTCTTGTAACTTTTGAGTGTTAGTTGATGTAATTTGTGACCTGAGTGCATCCTTACATGGAAAAATACTTTTAAAAAAATTTCTCAAGTAAAAGAGAAATGAGGGAGCCTTCATTTCTCTGGTGTGACTTCTAAGTCGATTTGTTCATCAGAGCGAAGTTCATTACTGGAGCAAATAGCACAAAAGTTATAAACTAAAATTGAAATTAAACAGAAAATTAGGAAACGGGAATGGAAGGCATGAAAAAGGTCTTTGGGAAATGAGCATGACCTAACTTTGTTGCTTCTGCTACTGGTGATTAAATTCTGTACAGGAATATAAGAGAAATCTCCATGTGAGTGAGTGAAAGGGGAGGTTAACTTAAACTTTTATCTCAGCCTAAATGCTTTCGCAAGTTCCATGTTTCATGTATATTAATCAGATTTAGTCTGTTAACCTTGGGGACAGGTTAGCTTCAGGAAGGTAGAACACACATCCTTCATCAGTGTCTGACCTTCTGAGATACAGTAGATAAGCAAAGCTCTACTTGTCAAAATGTTTGCTGAGTAATAAAGATCATATTTGAAGTCAAGCTTTTCTTTTTTTTTTTTTAATTTTATGAATTTAGAGGTCAAAGGCCTTGCTTCCTTCTCAATGGAGTCCAAATAATGTCATGTGCCTCTCTCTTCTTGGGTAAAAATCTTGCAGTTTATTTCATAGTTATGTTGACATTTGTAGTTTTCCATTTTGCTCAGGAATTGTTAGATGCTTTGTCCATGATGAACGTTTCTATTTATCTCATTTTGAGTGATAGGAGGTCTTTTCTAGACAGAAAAGTCCATGTAAATAATGAATTTTTACATTGCAAGAAAACAGTGTATTAATATAAAATTACTACTTTGAAACTGGTACGAGCAGCCTTGGCTTAATATCGAAGAACAAATATAGCACTGAAATAAACTTTGACCGTTTCAGCAAATACTGACTGTCACATTCACCTTGATGGTAATGTGGCAGGATTTGTGGTGGGAGGTGGTGGATGATTAGCTGTCATTGAGAGTCAGTTGTCCACATTAGTCCCCTAAATATCTGCAGTTAACTAGAAATACATGTCATCTGCAGACCCAAGCGTTTTAACTATCTGTTGGATACGTGAACCCACAACCAGCTTGGACTCTCTCCTAGGTGCTACAAACCTCATGTCCCTTTCTCAGCTGTCACAACTTCCAGCTTTCTTTTGACGACTTACGTAATTGTCTCATGTTCAGCGTGGGGGAAAAGACAAGCAAACAAGAAGTAGTTCTGAAAACTGGTTTTTAGCCTAGAATAAAAACAAAAAACTAAAGGTATTGGATAAGAGAAGAGGGATGGGTGGGGATGGTGGTGCTTCCTAATTTTGTCTCTGCCAAAGAAAGGCAAAGGTGTAGGACCAACGGCAGCATTTTTACTATGTCATTATTGATTAATTTCAGTTTTGCTTTTGGCCATTTAAGACGATAGTAGAGTGCAAAATTAAATTAGTGGTTCTGATCATGGCTAGTTTCTGCAAATATATCCTTGCTGGTTCTCCTGTGGAGTAGCTTCAGTAGCCTGCATTCCTAACTGTTCCTAACAGCGTGAAACCTGATTTTACCACGTGGAAGCAGACTTTGTCACAGCAGGGATGAAGCAATGTGCATGTGTAGCTGCAAAAAAAGCTGAAGGAGCCCCAAATCACTGTAGTCTCTGCAGGGTCCACCTTTATGCTTCAGTAATTTTTCTATCAGTTAAGATAACTGCATAAACATAGTGGAGTTCTATACCGATTCAGAAAGAGAAGTCTAAGATCGGGAGAGAAATATGAACAGTGTGGTGAAGAAGTGAAAAGCAAGGAAATGCATGAAACGGAGATCTTATTCATGTGAGCTGTGTGACATACATGTTTTAATTACACACTGTTATGCAGAGTAAGACACAAACTGTGTTATTGTAAGGAACTGTGGAAAATCAAGTTTCCACTAATTCTGCTTAACTGCATTTTGGGTTTATGTTAATTTAGGTCAATACCAGATAATCAAAAACTGAGAATCAAATTTTAAAATGTTGTGTGAAAGATTTTATTCCCCCATAGTTGTAATTAGGCTTTTTCTGAAAGCATTAGGTGAGAGCAACAGGATGCTGTTTTTGTTTAAAATGTGTAACCAAGTTTTATTAACAGCTCATACTTTCTTCCAGAGAGACTGTTAATACAGATTCTCAGTAGACAAATACTTGCATTTAATTAAACACGAAACCAGAGAGGTAGCAGCACAAGCTACTGTGCTTTCTTTTGTTACCATAAAAAAAAATTTATTGGAGGTAATAGGAGACAATGGGGAACAGCAATGTGTTATTTGTTTATATTTCTTCTTGCATTTGCTACTTTATTAAATAATTTCTATGAATAGAATAAGAGATCTGGCAGAAGAAAGGGAGTTGTAGAGGTGAATGTTTTGTACATGAGTAGAGAAATCCACGTATTGAAGTAATATGAAAATGTTATCTCCAAGAATGTCTGAGCTCTCTTTTTATGGACTATTTTGATGCACAAATGTGTCTTGTCCATGTCTGAATTTTTGTCGTCCCCCCCATTTCAATATATTTGTGCCCAAGGCAAAAGCTTTCATTACGTTTTGTGCTAAAAATCATAGGCTTTGACTGTGGTAAGGCTGTTGAGGGTCTTTTCCAGGGTTTGATTAATGTCCAGACATTTGGCATTCATCTGTAGAGCAAAGGAAACTTTCATGTAGCAATGTAAATTCAGTTAATTTAATTTCTTCCATGCAGCTACACCAAATTTATAAAGTACTGGTACAGTGTTATACTTCTGAATGCAGTTCTCAAGTTGAACAAAATATCAGGCAGTTATTTTTGTGTTTTCAAAGTGTATTAACTTCCAAAAAGCAGTTTTACAACGGCTTTCTACATGGTTCTGTGCTGAAAGGGGCAATGCAGTCAAACACTGAAAGTGTCACTATATATGACACTCTAGTAGCATCACAGCAAATTTCATGTCCTTACGGTTTGTTTAAAAGAATTTCACAATGCACTGAGCAATTCTGAATCTGTTTGAAAATGTAGTCTTATGAATGGAAATAAAAACAAATGGAAAGAAAACCCTGACTTGAAATGGGAAATGCTACTTAAAGGTAGCAGTATGTGTTCGTACAAACAAGGCTGCTGCTGTAATGGGAAGGAAATGTTTTCAAGGTCAGTATGTTTGTAAACAATGCAGGCAGGCTCTTCCCAAGGGTAGATGACCTTAGATGTCAGCATTTCCTGTTGTTGGTTTTGAAACATTACAGCAGTTCTTTATCCTGAAACAGAAACCAAGTTTGTTACCTGCCAATGGTGGCAAATAGGGATTTTTGAATGCTTGACTTGAAGTTCTAGAGCTGAGCTGTGCAGTGAATTCAGCAGGAGTTTTAGTAGTCAAGACTGTAGAACTGATGAGCAGTAGGCATTAAGACTAGGACTGGGTAGAGTACAGTTGGGAAAAGTCATGTTCTAAATGGTTGTATTGTAATATTTCAGGAAACTTGGTCATTTTTTTTTGTGAATTTGTTGGAGTTAGAGGCTAGTTATTGACCATTGTACATAGTAAAACTTTAGGGATGTTCTGTGTTCTACTCGAATAGATTGTTGGGTTTATTTATTTACCTTTAACATCTCTCTAGTGGGCACATCCTTTCTGTGCTGAAATTGGCCTTGTAGAGCTAGATCTTAGAATTTTGCTTTGTCTTGTCTCTCTTCTTTCTTCCTTTTTTACTTCAGGGCAACACAGGATATCAAGATCAGTGTCCTTACTTTCCCACCAGAAACCAAGCTCTCATTTAAAGGCACGTAAGTAGTTCTAGAGAGGACTAACCTTAATACTCCTAGAGCTCAGAGCAGTGTTAGAAGATCTTGCTCCTTATATGCTACTGGGTTAGTAGTAGTATTAGAACATTGTTCTGTTATTAAAAATGATTAGATGGACATAGGTGAGAAACTAGTAATTAGTGAGATACAACTGAAGTAGAATATGGGGATCAGCTGTTTTAATAGTTTTTTTGTACGTTTCTTTTCATTAAAACTGAAGGCTCAAAATCAATGCTCACCTGATATGAAACATCATATTCATGTCAACTGATCAAACCCACTGTTTTAAAATAATATTCCACTGTAAGTCTGGGTAATTTCTTAGTGCAGGTCTTATTAGTCAAATTAATTTAGTGAAATGTTGTCCTGAACAGGCTGTGAAGAATAGTACTTCCTGTACATGGAAATGTTAAGGAGGTTAATCTGATTATTGTGAAGTGTAGTTTGTGCAGGCATTGCTTGTCAAAATGGAACAAGTAGTGAATTACTTCCTCAACAGGAAAATATGGAATGACTAGTTCCTATTTCTGTTAGTGGAGAAACACTTTGATGGGGAGGTTCCGATCTGATTATTTCATCAATTAGCCTTTATTGACCTCGTTTACTTAGCTTTTTAATAAGAAACACAAAACTTCTCATCACCTGCTGGGGAACGTGAGGACAAAATGTACTGTTTTTATCTAAGGAGTTTAGCTCTTGCCATGTGTAGTGAGCAGACATGACTGTCACAATACTGAATGTTGTGACTTCGTTTTCTTATGCCTTCATTCCTTGAGCTCAGGGGTTAGGATAGCATGAGAATTCTGCAGGAGAGCATCAGCCCTTAGGCAATGTGAGAGTAGCTTTTCATAATAAAGGTACAGTATTTAGCAGAGAACAATCAAAACTATTGAAAGATATTTTTTTTAATTGCTAGGAGACTGTCAGCCTTCTATTTAAGATAGCTCTATGTTTCATGCTTTTTTTAAAGCAGATTTTATAGTTTTTGAGTTAACTGGTGTATGTGTTATGTTAGCTGTTAATTATCTATAATAACATTTTGTATAATATCCCATCAGCAGTGGATGAATTTGATGCTTTTATAAAACACACACTCATGACCTGAAGATAGTTTGTTGATCCAACTTGCATGGCACCTACCAAAGTATTTTTTTTTTTAAATGGACATTGAAATGCAAACTATGAGAAGCAGAGGATTTTATTTCCTGTTGGGGAGTATCAGGCACAGGCATCATTCCTTGAAATAAGGAAAAGTACTTTATATGGTAAGAAATATGCTTGTGCAGATGTGAATAAAAATCAACAGTCCACTGGTCTGGCTTGTAAGCATTTGTTCTTGCAAGTAGCTCAAGCAGATTTATTTCACCTGATTGCGATCCATTCATGAAACCACCACTACAGGAAATTCAATAGCTGACTGGCTCTGACTTTTGGCTGACTTGAAGGTCAAAAATATTTTCCTTCCAAAAAGTTTTCTTACCAGAAGAGAGATGGGAGTTTTAGAATATTCTCTTTCTTTCAGTGTTTCTTTAGTATGACTGACTCTTGCTGGACAAGTCCAGTGTTGGTTGATGTTTAGAGAGACTGAGGAAGAAGTCCAATGTAGATCTTTTGCTTATGAATGCTAACAAGTTCTGAATGCATTTAGATTCAATTTGCAAGTGCATGAATAAATTGATTCTTGGACTATATTAATCTAATGCAGTATGGACAAACAGCCTGAAATAATTAAAATGATCAACATGGTGGTATTGCATGCAACCTCCTATGATGCTGTTTTGCATAAAAAGGGCAAGTAAGGAGAAAATGTCCATACATTATGGATTTAATTGGCAGTTTCTGGTTATTAGAATAGAGGTTTATTTTCATTCCTAATGTACTTATGTGAATTTAGTATTTGAGAAAGGTTGATAGGTGGAATAGGTGAAAGATGAGGTTAAGGGTTGACTTATGAAAGTTCAGTACTTATGGATTGACAGCTCTGGGAATCTGGCAGTAGCTGTACAAAGAACCAAAACGGCACAGGCAGTGCTGCTACTGTCTTCTTAACCACTCTGTGCCTTACCAATCATGCACCTGCTTCTGTCCAGAGTTCATCTATAGCTCCAAGATGTATGCTTACAAATCCTCTTTTTTGCTAAATTTACTTGAGGACTTAAACATAAGGCTACAATGATAGCAATAGCTCTCTCCAAGGTATGAAATACTGTGTTTTTCACATGGATTTGTCTGTGCTGTAGTTTCCTGTTTTGAGGCTGCCCTGTATTTCAGTGGGCATGTGGTTGGTATATCCAGATCATAAAGTTATAGAATAGTTCGGGTTGAAAAGAACTAAAGGTTGTCTAGTCCACCTGTCCAGAATGAGCAGAAACTTCTTCAAGTAGATCAGGTTGCTCAGAGCCCTGTCCAACCTAACCTTGAATGTTTTCAGGAATGGGACATCTACCACCTCTCTGGCCAATAATTTCTGGTGTTACACCATTCTCATTTAAAATAAATGTCTTCCTTCTATCTAGTCTATGTCTCCTGTCTTTTAGTTCAAACCATTACCTCTTGTTCTGTTGCAACAGACCCAGCAGAAAGAGACTCTCCCCATCTTCCTTATAGGTCCATTTTGCATACAGGAAAGCCACAATAAGATATCTCTTAGCCTTTCTTCAAAGGAGAGGCATTCCAGCCCTCTGGTCATATTTTTTGCCATCCTCATGAGCTGCTTCCCCAGGTCTGTGTGTGTCTCGTGCTGAGCCTACAGGTTAATCTGTGATGATTTCTCCATTTTTTGTTCTGTTAAGCACAGGTTGCTTGAAAATGTCTGAGGAAGCTGACAAACATGAAGTAAAAGCTAACTGGTCAAGGCCATATTTCTTAGTCATACGTGTTTCCTTTTTAGTGATGCTTTCCAGAAAAAAAGTAATCTTTGAACCTATTTATGATAATTTTGCTCTTAATTATATGGCCTTTGAGTATTATTTCCTGCAGCTTTATATTCATGCTATGTGCAAGTGTGATATAGCAGTTAAAGCCTGGGGTATTTATTTCTGAAGTGTTAGATCTCCAGAATAAGATGTGAACCTAAATAAACAGGAAAAAAAGTGAAGATACCAAACTGGGAAAACCAGGCTAAATTAGAGGCATTGGTTGATAGTCCACAAAATATGAGTCAGCAGTGTGCCTAGGTGGCCAAAAAAGACAATGGCATCTGAGCTTGTATTAGAAACATGGTGGCCAGCAGGAGCAGAGAGGTGATCATCCCCCTGTACTCAGCACTGGTGAGGCCACACCTCAAGTACTGTGTTCAGTTTTGGGCACCTCACTACAAAAAAGACATTGAGGTGTGGGAATGTGTCCAGAGAAGGGCAGCAAGGCTCATGAAGGGCCTGGAGCACATGTTCTACAACGTTCTTCAGTCTGGAGAAGAGGAGGCTGAGGGGGAGACCTCATTGGTCTCTACAACCACTTGAAGGGAGGCTGGAGCAAGGAGGGGGCAGCCTCTACTCCTTGGTGTTGAGCAACAGGACTAGAAGGTTCTCAAACATTGGAATGGTCTGCCTAGGGCAGTGGTGGAGTCACTGTCCCTGGAGGCGTTCAGGTGTGTGGACATGGTGCTTAGGGACATGGTTTAGTGTTGACCCTTTAGTGCTGGGTCAAGGGTTGGACTGAATGATCCTGAAGGTCTCTTCTAACCAGACATTCTGTGATTCTGTGAAAAGCTGAAGACATATAAATATCTGATTGGAATCTATGCAATCTTGGGAGCAAAGCATGTTTCAAGGTCAAACAGACTTTAGAAACATTGAAGGAGAGCACAGGTCTGTACAAGTCCTTGTACAGAAACATTTGGGAAGTGGGCTGTACCAAAGAGGGAATTGGCTGCAGTACCAGTATGCTGAAGATTAAAGGAGGCATTGTTCACAGGGGTCTTCCACATCATGTTATGGTAGTTCTACTAAGACTGCAAGTTTAAACAAATGACCTGTAAGGTCTTTCTTGGTCTCGCTCTCTTTGATCCGCTGAATTTGACTCATTTGTTTAGTAATTCCCAAATGTTATTCAAGTAATGTACATTAACAGGATATTGACTTCTCTTGAGGCAAACATCAATGTTTATTGAAAGGAGAAATAAATATTGACTGAAGTAAAGCCAAAGTCAATTTTTCCCTCTGAACTATAAACCTTAATGTTGACTGAAATGCCAAGTAAATATGCAATGTTCACCATTTAAAGCTTGATAATTCTGTGAAGATATATATAACACTACTCCTGCTGTTTACATCTGACATGTGACTGCTGTAATAAATACGTAGAAAGAATTTGCCAAGCTTTAGCTTGTTCACTAATTGAAGCACGGCTATTAAAGTGTGACTTGATCATTTTGGCAATTGTGGTCAATTATTCAATAGTATCATGGCCTTTGGCAGAAAATGGTTTATTTGTATTCTGACTTATTGGGGGGGTTCTGTGATAGATGTTTGTTTTATTATTATTTTTATTCCTAAGAGAGTAACATCTGTAATGTGCTTACTGCAGATATGAATTTACACTAATTCAAATAATTGTAATTGATTTTTAAACCAGATGATTTCTATGCTTTTAAATATCATGCCAGAAATTATTTATTGGAAGTTATGTATTTTAAGAAGTATGATCTAAGTGTAATTATTTGTTACAAAAAGTGTTGCAGGCAAGTTTGTTGCTGTATTGTAGTTACTCAAAATGGTTCTAAGGGTGTACTCACATTCAGGTGAAGGACTTGACAGAGCCATCTAGAAGTAAAATTAGCAAGTGATGTAAATGGAGATGCAGCACAGTTTTGTGAAACCACTAGGTCTGACTTATTAGAGAAGGCTGGTTCCACCTTCTGAAATTTTATGTCTTGTTATAAGATCCTGTTTTGTTGAGTAATTCAGTCATGAACAACACCTAGTGTGAGTAAATGAGGGTCAAAGAACGTGTAGCCTGTGAGATGACCAGGAAGTGGCATAAGTTCCATCAACTCATGAGTATATAAACTGATTTTATGAGCTACAGCATCTCGGTAAAACTATCACTACTGTGAGTGCTCTTTGCAAAAAGGTTCTTTGGACTCATAAAGTCCAAGGAAATGTTGAACATACAATCTGCTCTATAAGTTTTGTTTTAATATGACCTATTAGCAGCCTTCAAGTACTTGAAGGGGGCCTGCAAGGCTGCAGAGGGACTGTTTGTGAAGGATGAGGGCAGTGGTTTGAAAGAGTAGATTTAAGTTGGGTATTAGGTACAAGGTCTTTACCCATGAGGGTGGTAGAACATCAGAGCAGGTTGCCCAGGGAGGTAGTTGAGGCCCAATCCCTAGAGATATTTGAGTTCAGGCTTGACAGAGCTCATCTAGTGGAGGATGTTCTTGCTCGCCGCAGGGGAGTCGGACTAGTTGACCTTTGGGGGTCCCTTTCAACCCAAACCGTTCTGAGTGGAATGAGTTCTCTGTGGTCTTCATCCTTGTCATGGTGGATCTAAAGGACTGTTTTTCACAGTCTTTCATTTTGCTAGTTATTATTTTTACAAAACACCTCCCATGTATAGGAAGCATCATTTCACTTGTGGTTAAGGGTATTCATGCACAGAAAGGTCACTCTGAGTAAGATCTTCTGCTTTGGTTAGATTCTATCTTTGTGACGTTATCCGTGGTGTCCGGAAAGGGGATACATTCTGTGTTGTTTGTGCTTTTCTTGCCTGGTATGATTTTTACTTCTGACTGCAGACAGAGCTGAGTGTGACATATGCAGTCTGTATGGAGAATTTTTAACAGTCTTTTAGCATCACAAATCACCATCATATGTCAGACTTTGGTCCAGTCTCTGAAAACTGAGAAGATGTGTTTTGATGCAGTAGGTGAGCTTCGCATTTTGAAATACTACTGTGAACTATTTTCATGTATGCAACCCTCGTTGTACTTGGGAATGAACTAGTGAGGTGTTTCTGTTAAAACTACACATGAGGACACAAAGTCAGTGGGGCTTCTGAAGTAAAGGAGATGCTGGAATGAACTTACTGAATCAACTGATGTGGCCGTTTAGGCTGGGTGCCTCCAAAAAAAAGAAGCCACAGAGTTGAGACCTCCAGTGTTTAGTGTCCAGCCCAGTGGGTGGACACAGGAAATAGTGTATTTCTATCCATAAATCCCACACTTTCATAAATCTGGCTGCAAAGTTACTGTCTGTCTTTTTGTTCATTCTCTGTTCCTGTGGGTGAGAGATGCTCTCTTGTCTGGTAACAATGGGGGAGTATCCCAGGCCTCTATGGCCTGAGTAATTTTATTTTTTTGTTCCCCCCCCCTCGCCCCCATGCAATCTTGGTCTGTTTAGGTGTAACACCAGGGTAAATAGGGGGGGGGGCATTTCAGGCCTGGCCAGCCTGAAACTGGGCTAGCAATGGAGGGGGGAAGAAAGAGGCCTGGGGTTTTGGTGAACCCCAGGTGGGGAGAAGGGGGAAGTGTTGGGTTTTTGGTCTGGTGTAAAGGAATTTGTGTGTTAAGATTAGATTGGGGATTTCTTTGAACTTTATGTGCTTTGCTATGCTCACCACTATGCTTTGTAGTTTTTGTAGTATATGAATTGCTTTTCCTTTTAAACTTTCTGTTGCTGTCCAGTGTGTTTGTGTGAGCGTTATGCTTTTGCCCCTTTTGGAGTCATAGAGCCATTTGTCCCGCTCTAAACTAGGACAACTGATATAAACACTTCTGCTGAATGATAAGGTTCTTTGCAGGTGAGTTGCAGGTTATATATGTGAAAGTAATGTAATGGTTTAATTTTCAGTTCTAGTTTAAAGACTGATGGAACAGAAAATGCAGTGCCCTCCCCTTTTATAAAGCTCAAATCAGTGATGTTACTTCATCATAGAGAATGCTGTCATTGAGTAACAGTCTGCTGCCAGGAAAATGCTGAAGCAAGCTGTCTTACGTTTTCAAAGCAGACACTGCTTCCTTTGAAATAATCTTGTAGATGTTATATGATGGAATACTAAATAGAAGACCAATTCCAGATCTTTTGACAACGTTCTTTTATAATGACTTTACTCCTATTATATCAAATGATTGATGTAGATGTAATCATTGTGGTTGATGGATGTTATTGTGGCAGGGTGACATTTGATTTCTGTTCTGTTTGAATTCTGATTAGCTTAAGGAATAAATCTCTGCTGTGTGGTTAGGAAAAAAGTTTACCTGTGTGACTAAACTGGTGTCTGACTGACATTTATTTATTTTTATCAGTGTGGAAGGGTCAGCAATCCTTATTATTCAGATTTTAAAGTGAATTTTAATGCTTACGAAGGGAACCAGATTGACAGCAGGAGGAGGCGAACTCCTTTCTCCATTCTCAAAAGAGACATAGCATAGACAAGAAGGATGTTCCTGTACTGCCTAGGAAGTTTTTATTCTTATTTATGGGAGAATAATGCTGGTAGTCCCAAATCTGATGAACAGCAGTACCCTGTATTTTGGCCATGTGGGTTTGTATCATAACCTGCCATATGCAGCCAGGCAGGAGTTTGAGGAAAAGTAAAATTTCATGGTCTGTTTCATGTGTGAGAAAACCAGGGCTTGCTGATAGAGTGGCTGTGTGTTGAGATGACAGAGATGAAAAATGTGTGGAATTTCAGTTACTTTCATCTTCCCTTCTGTACCTTCTTTCATCTCCAAGCTATTGCAGAGCAGGAGTAGTGACTGATTTGTTACTGGGAAGGTCAAGAGAAATATTTTTTTTCTGGATATGTAACTAATTCCTGTTATGATTTTATTTTATAACTTCTATTACTGTTCTGGTCTATTTCTTGTTTTCAGTTGAGTTCAGCTGAGTCTCTTGGTGAGTCCTTAAGAGCTGGAGTGGTGATTTCCAGCTCTTGTCTGCTGAAGACTAAATGCACCTGTGTACTGGGTCTGTCTGAGATGGAGTTCATTTTCTTCAAAGCAGTCCGTATGGTGCCATGTTTCAGATTTGTTGACTGAAACAGTGATTTCACTGTTGCAGTACTTGCACAGTACCAAAGCTTTCTCTTTTTCTTGCTCTGCCCACCCCCTTCAGCAAGTCAGCTGAAGTGGGAAAAAGGATAGGTGATGACACCATCTGGGCAGCTGACCCAGTGGGATATTCCATGCTGTATGACGTTGTGCTAAGCAATAACAGCTAAGGGGAATTTTGCTGGGGTGACTATGCAGGCATGTGCGTGCTGACATGTGACTCTTTCAGCTGAAGGGGACAAATTCTACTTGTCACTTTCATCTTTTCCTCCTTTATTGCCCAGCTTCATGTGATTTCAAGGAAGTTTTGTCAAGGTGACCTGACCTTGTGCTGGCATAAACTGTTGGGCAGGCTTGTTGTATGTCTATTTTGTGTGACCTTTAAAACATGGTTAGGTTTCAGAGAAAGCAGCTGCCCAAATAGCTTTTCTTCTGGCTAGCACACAGAGGGTTTTACTGAGTCCTCTGGCAGAAGGTGGGAGATGAAATGTTTTTTTTTATTGAGAGAAATGAAGACGTTCCGCTAGAAGCTGTTGAGAAAACTTTATTAATACCCATAGAAAGCTCTTAGGATGAATGCCAGCATGTTTTACAGACCTTAATGCAAGCAGGTTCTGTTTGTTCCCTCTTACTCCATAGCCTGTGAATTTCCACTCAGCCTCACTTGGAGACCAGTGACTTATTTGGCAGAAGTGTATTTTCACAATGGCACCCAGGTTTAATTTGAAATTACTGAGAGAAGGGCAATGGCTTCAGTACTACCAGTGGTTAATCACCATCACTATTAAATATTTATGACTTATTCTTAATTTGAATTTGCCTGGATTTAATGTCAAGCCTTTTCTTAATGCTTGTTTTTCTCTGTTGCATTTGAAGAGCACTTTAGTACCCAGTGCTTTCTCTCAGTGACTGTTCTGATGTGCTTTAATCAAGTTACTATTCAGTCTTCTTTTTGATAAGCTAAACAGATTGAGCTATATCACTGTCTCACTCTAAGATGTTTGTTTCCAATCTTTGAAGAATTTTTTGAGGCTTCCTCTTTCTGTTTTTAGCACATCTTTCAAATTTTCAATATTCTTGTCAAAGTCAGGAGGAGATACTGTATTCCAGCATTGATCCTAGTGATACTGTGTTTGGCGATAAAATGACCTTTCTGAATCTCTGCTTGTATATGAGCCTTTATGCTACAATACAGCCTACATTTCTTTCCCTGGATGTATTACTTGAACTATATTAAAATGTTTGATTTAGAAGGCTTGCTTTATTACTTGTATTTAGCTTTAAGTATTTTATGTTATTGTACAAGTTACTTACAGTTTATCACTACATACTTTTATGTATACTTCAGGAAGAAGTTCTTCACCATGAGAGTGGTGACACCCTGGAATGGGTTGTTCAGGGAGGTGGTTGAGGCCCCATCCCTGGAGGTATTTGGAGCCAGGCTGGATGAGGCTCTGGCCAGCCTGCTCTAGTGTGAGGTGTCCCTGCCCATGGCAGGGGGGTTGGAACTAGATGATCCTTGTGGTCCCTCCCAACCCTGACTGATTCTATGATGAGAGGATTGTGTGAGTGCATTTCGGAAAATATTTTTGTGAATTAAATGAGCTTTAGAACTTATTTCTAATTGCTATTATAGTTAACACATTTTGGATCCAGCTATATAAATAGATAATAGTGGTTTGGATGTTAGACAAATATTGTTTGTTATTTGCGGAGATGTATTGAATGAACTCTTGATATTTGATCTGCAGTCAAGTATTTGTCCATAATCTTCCCTCAATTATTAATATGAAATTAAAAAACTTGAAAAACATATCTGATGTTATAGAAAAAGCTCCTCATCTCATGCAGTACTTGGTGTATTTTGGGCTTTTTTTGGTTGGTTTGGTTTTGGTTTGCTTTTCAATTCTTTGTATTCCATGTCTATGTATTTGTGAACGGTACTAGTTTGTGAAATTTCCCTGTTGTAACTAAGTAATATGTAGTTTTGAGTAAATAATTCCCTAAAATAAAAATTTGGTGTTAAAGAAGTATTTGCTTTTCAGGTTTGTATGCAAAATAATTCTTTGTTCCTCTCTTTTGAAAGTTTAAATATTCTGAGGTATTTGAGATGCTACATGACATTATTTTTCTTCTGAAGTTTTCTTTGAAAAGATTACAACTTCAAAAATATTTAAGTCATCTTAATGTTGAAATTATTTTTCTGTTGTTCAGTTCCCTGAAAAGATCAAATGAAGCTTTTGAGTTGATCAAGCACCAATTTTCAGAATGAATTATTTACACAACTTTAATCTAGATGTCAGCTAATCTGTTGGCTTGTCTCTCTCTGTATCTTGCTGGTGCATGGTGATTGGATAAAGATACATTCTTCTAAACATGTAGAAATAGTTAAGAAAATAGGAATTAAAATGTGATTTGAATATCAAATTCATCCTATAATAAAACTTGAGGTTGTATTTTATGGGAACTGATGCCTGGTCAGGCTTGTAGTTATTTAAATTGCTTAAGATTCTCAACTATGGTATGCATTATGATGCCCTTACACTGGTGATACAACATAGCATCATCTTAAGGTAAAGGAATGCAAGAAAGAGAGAACTAAATAAAAAAAAATTTAAAAAAAAATTGCTCTGAAGAAGACTGAGAGCTAAACAAATGGGTTTATGTTATGTCTCTGTGGTCTACAGATAGATACAACTTACCAGTTTGGGTCTTAGGCTTTATTCCAAAAGGAATTGTGTTGCTGAATCTTCAATGAAGGAGATTGGTGGTTTTCCCACATTATTCTGTGTTCTCAGTCTGGTGCCAGGCCAATTGTAGGGTCTGCATCAAATAACCGTAGAAAACTTCACCTATTCCTGGTGTGTTGAGAATAGTGGAGAGCAAAAGGAAGGACCACAGTGGGATGTAGTTTCTAGCTCTTGCAGATCTGATGGGGGTTTCACCTTTTCTGTGGACAATAAATAGGGAATAGCAGGTCCAGTTATTAATGGAGAAGGTGGAAGTATCTGGAAATATAAGTGGACAAGCTTAGACTAAAATAAAAATTATATCTATGTTTACTCTGAGTCTCTCAGAAGTAAAGTGAAAGACTACACAGCCTCAAGATTGTTCTTGACAATTAAAATGTGATTCTGAGTTTGGTGGGTCAGAGCAAGCAATCTCCCTCTTCCTGCCAGCAGGCCTTGAAAATGCCCCCAGTGGTAAGGAGCTGGTGTGTTTGGACTCAGTGATGAGAAACAGTCCAGCCTCTTTTGAGTGCTAAATAAATTGAATCACATTAAGAACTCTGCTTTTGAGATAAAATTTTATTACAGTAATAAATTAATTCTGTAGTTGAACTGTAATATACTTCACCTGTTGCAAGAAGTAGGAATTAAAAAAGCATTGAGTAGCCCTGTTGTTTCTACTATAGCCTAGACTATAGTAGAAAATGTGATAGGAAATGTTTAAATTGAAACTCCCATAATAGCTTTAGTTTAGCCACTTATTTATGGATAGCCAGCATCATGTAATAATTGGATGGCATCTTCACCAAAGGTTTCTGCTGAGCCACCATTTTCCACTGAAACTAGTTTGATTAAAACACTTTTTTTGAAATGTAGATTGGTGCTTGATTTCAATTCTCCCTTCCCCTGCTCCTTTTACCTTGAAAGGAAAAAATCACCTTGATTTCTGCTGGGAGGTAATGTAGTTTTCTGAGGGGAAAGTTGAATTATCATCTCTCCCAAAACATTCAGGAAGAAAAGCAACTTTGTGAACTGAGGGATGTTGGTCTAGAACAGTGTATGTCTTGCCATCCTGTCCTGTAATTTAGGTGCAACCTTCAAGCATACTATGTCTATACATACAAAGTCAAAGTGACATTCTAATTCTGATGCTTTCACTGTGTTTGTCCACTAAGAGTGATAATTAGCTCTAGACAAAAACTTAAAAAAAAAAAATAGCATGAGCTATACGGAGAAAATGGAAAGCTGAAACAGGCAACTTAGTTGAAAGATTACAAGTAGTGGGAATTTGTTACTTGCTTTATGGAATTGCCAAAATATTCTTTTTTTTACCAGAGTTGGAAACAATACTCTTGTATTTTGTCATAATGGTGTTCAGAGCCCATGCTAGTAGCTTGCACTGTGGCAAGCAGATGAAGCCACCATGCAGAGTGTAGAGATAAACTAGTTTTGAAATACTTAATCTTCTCAGGAGTGTTTCCCTTTGGTTCCAATTCTCCTGTTCAAAACATTAATCTGGAAGTTCTTTTAAACGCTGAACACAGACAGATTGGGAAGTAGAGCATGGCTGCCAATAGGTAGATTAAACAGAGAAAAGAGGCAACAGGAAGATGAGTAACTCCAAATTGGTGGAAGGGAGAAAGGGTAAAGAGAGAGAATCCAAATAAGGAAGAGTTTGGGATGACATAGAGAAGAAGGACTCAGACATGGGTAAGAAGAAAAAATAGTGTAACAAAAATAGAATCTGTGTGTTAGGATCATTTTCAAAGATTTATGGTCTCCGTTAATCCTTCACATATATTGCTTTGAAAAAAAAAAAAAACCCAAACCAAAACCACAAACCACTCACCATTTGATCTGTTCTCTGAAAGCGTTGTGGGTTTGTTTTTGTTTTTAATAAAACCTCACTTGACCTCCTTAAAAAAGAAGCATGCTGACATCAGTTGGAGTGACCAGCATTTCATCTTCTGTCGGTTGGAACCTGTCTTGGCCTTCTGATCTCTTCTTATTTTGTGTGTTCTGTGTCCTTTCCTTGTTTCTGTTGTCAGCATTTGTCTTCATTTTTAAGTTGCAGGTAAATCTTCATCTTAAAAATTCTAATGAAGGGTTAATACCATTTTGTAGAATGAGACAATAGCAAAGTAGTTATTAATATTTCTTGGGTGCTACTGTACCAATATCCTTCAGTTCCAATCTGCAATACCTTAGTCTAGTTCTTTCTCTCTTTCAAGATGAGCTCTCTTTGAGAACTGATGCTGTGCTGTGCCAGATACTGCTGTGGTATCAATTAGTGTATCGGAAAAGAGAAGTCTAAGAATAGAAAGCTCATTGAAGAAAGTACTTAAATGGGATTAGAAAGTCAGTATGGAAACAGAGACCAATTTGATTCAAGCAAAGATCTGCTTAAGGTTGGTAACAAAGGATTTAATATCTTAAATGTGTTTAAAAATAATGAGATTGTTACTGTGTATATTAGAAAAGAAAAAGTAAGTCTTCTTGGGCTTAATTTTGGTGAAGGTCTTAGATCATTCTGTAGTTTTGCATATTACATGTGCAGTAATTTCTGACATGGATGTCAGTGGTAGTTGTGCATGAGCAAAGACTGCTGGTTTGGTCCCCCATGATTCATTGATAAAGGTATTGCTTCTGACATTAGATTCAGCTAAGGGTAACAGATAATAACATGGCTGATTACTAAAGTAGAAGATGTAAATTCTTTCACATTTCTATGCATTAAAAAGGCTTAGAATTCCTGAATTTTAATATAAAATACAATGAAGTGTATCAAATAAGATTCTCCTATCTGGCTTTGTAATAATAAATTGCAGTGTGCACATTCAAAGGGTGAAAAATGGCTTTAAAGAACCTTTGCCTCCTAAGGTTGAGAAAATACATTACCAAAATCTCATTAAGCACTCTCCCATTTTGTGTGTGTGATTGCATGTTTCTTTTTCTACAAGTGATTATATCCAGACTTGCATGAGCTTATTTAAAACCAGTTGGGCACATAGAAGCTCATCAGTGAAATGATTGGTATGACTATATATGACATTGATGATCAGCTATAATGAGAGCAGAAACATGAATGCTACCCCCTTATTTGGGGTTCCTGGAATGCATTTTCTAAAGTTTCTTATTTGTGTAGGCTTCACCACCTTCACTCCTTCCAGGCTTCCCCTGCATCCCTTCTTGAGCTGTGCTGATAGTTCAGCTTTTCTTTGCTCAGAATGCATTCCACTGTGGGATTTGAGTTCAAGGAATTTAGCTTTAATACACAGGCCTGAAATCAATAGTGATGAACACTTGTGTGAGAAAGATGTGGAGTTTTTATTTGTTTCTCAAAAACTCGCTTACTTTAGAATCTGTGTGTATGGAGAAGAGATGCCTGTATTCTTAGATACTGGTCAAGGCTAGGATAAGAGCAGATGCAGGGTGGAATAGTGAAGTCTGTCCCCACCAGAACTTTATAAGCCTAAGTAAGATCTTCAGAGTTTTCCTTTTAGCTAACCATGACAGTGGTGGATATGTTAGTGCCAGAACACACTGCAACACAAAGTACAGTGTGCTTGGACTGTGGTGAGAAATAGAGGATCACCACCAACTAAAAAGCATTAGGGCCCCTGTTGTATCCAAGTTAACTTTGAGTTTGCTACAAAGGTGGAGGGAGAGGGGGGGGGGGGAAAGGAAGACATCCCAACTTCTGTTCCTACTAGAAATGTAGCTCAAATACAATAACACAACTTGTTAAAGTCAGGTTTATAATTCAAAGTCTACTTAGCCTATGTGATGCATAGTGGGTTTGGTTGCATCCCAACAAACCACTTTCCTAAAACCAAACTCTGAAATCTTTGAAGTAGAAAATATTTTCCAACTGTCATCTTTAGCAAAGGTGACTGCAAGCGATCAGGCTTTTTAGTTGCCCAGAAATAACGCATGACATTTATTTAGTCTCCGAAAATAAAATTTTAAGAACCTTTTGGTGCCAGGAAAGAACAGAATTGGTACTTTGAGCATGTAGTTTCCATAATTGTGTAACTGTTCTGGGATCTCTGCTGCCAGCTGCTGTTCTTGTTCTCTGAAAGTACACATGTGCTAATTTAAAAACAAAAACCCGAAAAAACAAAAACAAGTAACCCGAACAAAACAGACAAGAGACAGGGGGCTTGCTCTGCAAATAATGAAAGAATTAATACTTGATTTCCTTTTTTCTCCTTTTTTCTTTTCTAAAGCAGTTAGTAGTTTTAAATAACTCCCTGCATTTTTATCCTGCAGATAATCTTTTAGCGTGAAGAATATGGCATCCAGTATCTGGAAATAGCTGAATTCACAGAATTTGTAGGTGGTGATGGATGCCCAGACAGTGTAGGGTTATTGTGGCAGGATTGATTAATTTAGAGCTCCCTAGCTACATCATTTTCTCAGAGACCACCAAACAACACATTGAAATAACTTATGTTGATGCCTCCTTTTTATTAAATGTTTATTCTTCCATGTATATATTTGTTTAGGTGATTGCTGTGATTGTTCTCTTGCCTCCACAATAATTTTTTTGTTGTGCCTGAACGTACTTGGACGTGATCACATCTATAACAAAATACAGCTTGACTGTATGTATGTGAAGTGCACAAATTGAGTGATCTTCATTCAAGTATTAAATGCTGCAAAACTTTCCCTTTTGATGTATTGTACAAATGATTCTATCCAGATTACTTAGTCCATTATGTGCTTAACAGTAAGGGGAAAGGAGAGGAGAGTTATTGTCTTGAGTGATCTATAAGTGCAAGGAAGTTATTTTTAACAGAACATGAGGGCTTTTCTAAGATCTTGAACACCATCTGAAGTATATTTTCATTACCAAGAGATGGCAGCATAGCTCTTCAAGAGATTGCTGCAAGGTACTTAAAGACTCAGTGTTAATGTAAATTACTTTAGCAGAAAGTTATTCACTGAGTAAATGTTGTTTTGCATTTTCCCAAGTTCTGTACCTGTTTTTCCTTTAAAACAGAAAGGAATAAGTTATGGATGGGATAGAAGCTAGGACTAAATATGTCAGTAAGTTTAAAACTCCATTCTTACCCTGAAATGTAGGACTTAGATGATCCTTGAGGTCCCTTCCAACCTGGTGTTCTGTGAATCTATGACTCTTCAAGGCTTACATCAGAGCAATTTTTAATTGTTATTATGTGTACTTCATGGAGGGTGCCTGTTCACTGACATGAGAGAATGGCCTGATCTGTATGCTCTTGACAGCCAGCTGAAATGTTGGAATCTGAGTGCTTAGCTTTTGTGATCTAGGCTTCTGAAAATCTTAGGGGAAAAAGGTTGAAAATGAGTTACAAGACTGGGTTATTTCACTCTTCTTGTCGACAAAGTACCAGTGAAGCCCTTCTCGTTGGTGATCTGTAAATTAATATAGAAGTGGCAAAGAAGCCTGAGGCCATTTTCTTTTTTTCTGATATGTCTCTTTTCTTTGTTTTATGGCGAGCTGAAAACACTATTATGCGCTTCCTTGCTCTGTGTGTTTGGGGTGTGTTCAATATCCTGAGAAGTAACACAGTGCTGGATCTTTGTGATGAGGGCAAGTGATTGATTGCTAAGAAGGCTATCTATATGCTCTTTGGCAGAAAAATCCTGAACTGATCAGCACTGACTGTAGTTCATGCTGCCTTCTGATGTTTTCTGAAACTTGTATTTGGCTAAAACCTTTACTGTATTTGTGTGTTGAGTCTATTTAAGCTTTTAATAGTAGTTTCCTGTGCTGCTTAGGTAGCAGTGGATGAGTGGCTGGTTTCTGTTACTGTATAGCCTGGGAAACATCCTTTTGAGACCATTGCCCTACATTTGTTAGTAAAATCAGCTTGGAAGATGAGTTTTGGGTTTTGTGGGGGTGTTGTTTCTTTGTTTTTAAAGCCCATGCAGACTAATTTTTCAGTATTTTGTATTTAATCAGTGTCTGCCCAAAAGCTCTAGTAATGACTGTTGTTCCGAACAGCAACCTCTTGAGTCAGTCTAAATGGAGTTTGACAGGCATTCAGTGTGTGTCTGTATTTGTTTCAGCCACCTAGTTATTGTGATGGGGTTTTTTGATCTAGAAGTCGCCGAAGAGTCATAGTCATATCCAGGAAACAATAGATGGCCTTCTAGGCTAATTTATCTGAATTTTCCACTTTCTAAGTCTAAGTTTAAATGTGCATTTAGGAATATGAAAAAATTCTTGGACTGTTACCCCCTGCCCATAGTTTTGTAAAGTGATTTCTGATGAATAATAATCACAGGGAATAAGGAGAGTCATGAACCTGAAAGAGTATAATCAGAATACGTATCAGAGCATACACAGTAATAACTTTGAACTGTCTTGCAATATGATGAAGGAAGCCTTTGTGGTGGGGTGATATCTTAGCCTGGAAGAACTCCATAAGGGAAGTGTTTGGAGCAGCTGATACACCTATGGTTGAGGTTTGGCAATGTGCTAATAAATAATACCCTGTAGGGAACTTGTCTTTAATGGCTGCTGGATTAATTAATAGACACTTTATTTCAGCCTTGTTCTTCCCCAAAGTATTTCCATTGTGAATGTAGCCAAACATTGATCGTAAGTCATGCTATTCCAGTTTGCTCTTTAGCTGGTTTTATTAGGGCCTGCGAGGACTGTGTGCACTTAAAACTAAGTGTACATACTTTTTAATGTCCTACTTATCTATTTTTAACCTTTGTTCTTCACAATAGTTCAAGTAAACTAAACCCAAAACTCAACTTCAAACAAAACAAAAAAATGCTCTGAAATCATGTTCCAAGGCATGTTCTTTACTTCCCCACTCACCTTTCCAAGCCAGCAAGCCTTAATCTATAGCTTGCTCCATCAAGCTGATGCCCTCTGATGGGAGAATAGTTCTTTCTTATTTAGAGTTCTGGGAACTAAAACTTGCCAAATAATTGACTTCTGGATTTAGTGATATTCGATAGCAGGATGCCTGATCTAAGAAGTCAGGCTCCAGGTTTGGTCCTTTCTGAGACTATTAGCTCTCACTGGCTTTCATGCTGTTTAAGATTTTTCTCTCAGGTAAGACTAGAGATGTTCTCTAAAATATTCTGAAACGTTTTTGGACTAGAGATCTTTTCTAAAAGAGCTCATGAAATGTGCTTTCTTGTGCTGTACTACTTCTCAGGTGTTTTAAGCATTTCATAGTAACTAATTACCAAAAGTAATGAAGAACTTTATCTTAATTTTACTTCTTCATGCCCATACATTGAATCATTGGGAGAAAACTGGTGGTTAGCTCCCTGTTATCTATCACATGTTGCTAGAGTAGAAAACACAAAATCCTTGCTATCTTCCTCCCAGTTGCATCTATGAAGAACCTAGTGGGCTGCTGCAAACTCTGGGAGGTTGGATTAAATGACCTTTAAAGGTCCCTTCCAACCTAAAGCATTCTGTGATTCAATAAAATTAATCATAGTGTTGGATTTTAAAGACAGATCCTTTGGTTAATTTAATGTCTTCTCAGTATGACAGAGGTCAAGGATCTTCTCCAGGATTCATCAGAATGTATTGGGATATCTTAGCACTTCATGTCATCATTTTTTTTTTTTTTAGGCTTATTTTCAATTGGTGCATTTACTGTTGCTTCCACGCAGGAAAATAAATGTTGTTTTCCCTGTTTCTGTGAAAATAATACTGTTGTGCTCAAAAAAGTGGTGACACCATGTGCTTTTGGAAGATGTGAGATTCCTTGCACTTAGGAAGTAAAACCTTCATAAATGTTCTTAAGAATTCTGAATTCTTTCATGATCTATATGCATTTGAATTAATATTTCATATAATTTTAAACTCTTGGCCTCTGTTATATCATGTGAAAAAGCTAATTAGATCTGTGTTGGTAAGCACTGTCTTAGAATATTACTCTCTTTCAGTTTCCCTGGATGTGCCCTTCTGGTGTTCTGAGTTTTGGAACTGGTTTATTTGCAGCAGTTTGCTGATATGTGATCTCCTGTGCGTCTTCTCCCATATATGAGCAGCCACAGAGATCCTGTCTCTTACCAAGAGGTTATTTTTCAGTCTGGTTAATTCTGATGGGGTTTTTCCAGTATTTGTTAGGAATCCTTTTAACTTTTGCTATGTCCAGAACTGGTTAGTTTATCCATCCTAAATGTTCCCAGGCAGTCATGCCCATCATATTTCTTGAGGCTGTCTTTCCAAAGTTGTGTTCTGCTCTGTTCTTTGTTCTGAATACTGCTCCTTTCAGTGTTCTAGGGCACTGCAGAAAAGTCACTGTTCATTCCTCTGTAGTGACAAGTGCATACCAGGGTTATTTAAATTGAGTGAAATAACAAAATGCTTAAAATTGATCCTTTCACTCCATATTATGTTCTTTAACATCTTTTAAATATGTCATTTTCACTTCTTGTAGCATTTCCAAATGCCATTCTATAATAATTAAAATACATTCCTTCTCTGTCAACTTGTCATAGCAAAAATGAACACAGAAAATTTTGCAGTACAACTTTAAATCATGGGTGTGTCTCGTGGGGAGAACACTGTGTTTGCAAGAATTCTCAAATCAAATTGGAAAGATGTATATCTGATTTAATTTTTGAAGTACTGGATATGTTTCATATTTATAGCTGTCGATCTTAAAAATTACTTTTTCCCCAAATTGATAATTTTTCTCATTGTTCAATGTCATAAGTATTTGCTGCTCTTCATTTTTTTGCAGGTGAAATTCTAGCATGTGAGATAGCAAGTTTTAAACTTTTGTTTAAAACCTGCAGTCAGATTTGCACCATGGATGATTAATTATGTAGTCAGTAAAGCTCTGTCATTTTGCTAGGCTCCTTCTGTCATCTTCATTTTGTCTGTGTGTGTCTTTAAGCTAGTACAGTTCTTAGACAATTTTTATTTCCTATCAAACGTGTGCTCATTTTTAGTATTATTCAGAAATGCTTGGGATATTGAAGTGCACAATTAACTAACCAGTCTAATTTGGAAAATTAGTCTGCCATTCTAGTCTCTGAGAACTATCATTATATTTCAGGAGGTAAAATCTGCTAATTTTCATTCCTTTACAATTTTCATTCCTCTGATCATTTTCTACTTTTAGCAGGGTGTTATTTTTCTAAAGACGTTTACAACGAATGTTATTCACTGGTCATGGCAAACCTTCAATTAACAGACTTTGATGCAGCATGTATCATTGTCCCATTACCAAGTCATCCTTTTCTTCATTGATTTTTTTTTAAGTTATTTATTGTGGAGAAATGTTCTGTTTTCACTGTTCTTTAAGGTGTCTGTTCAGTGTCTCCAGTTAAACAATACCATTCTGCACAGCGAGTGTCATATTTCAGAAGTGTACAAGGTCCTGTTAAATAACACCCAAACTATATTTACACACAGTCAAGCAAGAAAACAACCCAAGAAAGCCTCTGAAGACCTGCTTCCCTTTTAATGTTTTAGATAAATTTTATACAAAGCAATCACTTCAGGATACAAAATCAATTGTGACAACACAAGTAAGTGCTGACAGTGTTGGACATGTTGTTACAGCACCTTTTTCTTATTTCAAAATGTTAAGCACTTGCATTTAATAGTAAAATACTTTTATTAAAAAAAAAAAAACCAAAAAACCAAAACACAACATTTTATAGTCTGCCTTCTCTTCCAAGCAAGTAGCCCATCTTACTTTGTAGTCAAACTTCAGTTTTAAAACTGATGCCCCTTTCCCTATTGCAACTGTCCCAAAGAGCTTGCAGTCATCTTGGAAGGTGAATATCACTGAATATATGGACGATTGCTGGATCCAGGGAAAAGTAACAGCTATGTTTTATGAGGAGATGTGTGCCCATATGGTGAAGTAAGGGTTATAAAGTTAGCTTGTTACAGCTTAATGCATCCGTTTGCAGCATTGCTGGTTAGCAAGTCATGACACGTAGCAGTTGTCAGAAATTAGCTTGGTACAGTTAAGATTTTGACTTTCTAATGTCTTCCTTAAGATTTCCTTTTCTATTCACATATCCCTGTGATACAGCTGTTGGCAGAAAAGGCTTTTACATAAAATGATTGGGAGTTTTGTGTATTGGGTGTGTGTTGTTTTTGTGGGGGGTTGGTTGGTTTTGGCTTTGTTTTTTTTCCTTCTCCTCTTTGAAAATCGTGGAGTCACTCAAAAAATCCAAACAATCCATGACAGAAAATACTTTTGGAGGAGGAACCTGCTGGCAAACACTATAGTAGTGTTAATCCTTGTGCCCTAGGAATTTAATAGTGTCTTCCTGCTTGGCCTTAAGAATCGTCCACCCCATAAGTTTATTTTTTTTCTCAAAATGAAGTTTCAAGTTTTCTTTCCTATGTGTCTTGTAGGATGAATTCTTTTCCACTTGAGCTGTCAGTGGCAGTGGGAACATCATTGGCGTTAAAAAGGGAGCAGCAAGTATGTGGGATGAGCCCATAAACACATTGCAAGTAACCTTGCACTATAGTACTTTGCATTTGTTAAGAAGATAATTTTAACTGTTAAAACTGAATGTGAATTTTCAGCAGAAGTTTTGTTGTTGCTCCTTTCTCTCCTCCCAGGAAAACCTAACTGGGAAAACCAAAATACTTGACAAGATTTTTAAAATGCTTGTTCACATAATTATGACTCCTCTTTCACTCTAATATTTCCTTTTTAGTTAATAGCCTGCTCTGTGAGTTACCCAGGGGTCAAATCAAATAGCAACAAAGAACCTAGCAGAATGTCAGTTATACTTAAAAATATCAGCAAATGTTTCTTTTGAATTGTGCATCTACTTACAAAGACATAACTTGATTTATATTGCAGAGCCCTGAAGCAGCAGGTTAAAAACAAGACCAATCTCCCTAAGTGGACATTTCAGTAAAACCCAGCAGAGACATCTTTAGAAAATGGACTACTTACATGTATAATTTTTATGGGGGGCTAATAGGCACTTTCTTCCTCACTAATTGGTGTACCTCAATTAAAACAATTACAGAATCAAATATAGGAATATTAATATAGCATTTAAATTGATAGTTTAATATACACAAGTCAAGAAATTCCTAGTTAGTTTTTCTCACTACAGCCTTATCCTTATCCCCCCAAGGGTGTGCACTTCAGTGAAGGATTTTATTTTACAATTATGCCACATGAAGGCATAAATATATCTTTTAAAATTAAATGAAAAATTACAGAACAGCTGTACTGGCTGCCTTCACTTAAAAGCAGGAGTCACAGTGGTACAAATAACCCAAAATGTAACTATCTATGTCTAAGAGAACATGAACATAGAAACATGTCCCTAGGCTGATGAGTTTTCTTCATCTATTGTAGTCGCTGTCATATTGGAGAGAATAATCTTTCTTTGTGCTGATAAGTGTCCATGGTAACACATATTCCTGTTCAGAAGTCCATGAACCACTGGGCTTCATGCAAGTACGGAAGAGCTTCATTGTGGTCATGTTTAGGAATCAATGGTTCTTATCATACATGCATAATCAGAAGCTATTAATATTACCTTATTATGGCAAATAAGTAGATTACATGGCCGTTTTCACTTACCAGTAGGTTAAGGAGACTGTCTGAAGTCATGCTGTATAGCTACATAAAAATTCTTGATTGGCAGCAGAGACTTCACTACTTCTAGTGATTGACTTGCATTGATGTGTAATTTCAAAAATGACATTAAAAAGTGTCATGAAATCATTACAGACTTTTGTAACCAGTATGATGCTTTCTAAAGCTTGAGGTAAATTCCCAGATGACCTTCAGTTTTCTTTGTTATCAAGTCCTTGAAGCTTAGCAGTTGTGCAGTGTTATGGAGATGGGGATGTGCTGAAATTATTTTCCATGTCATCTACTTCACTTAATATTGAGTGCAGGCTCCTACAGGATTGGTAGTGTTCATACAGAAGTCAATAGCAGAGCTACCCTAGGTTTCACAAGTATTTAACTTGCGTGCTACTGCAGGCAACTCTGAGGTAGTCCTGACCCTATCTGGCTAAAGATGTCCCTCCTCATTGTGAGGGCTTGGAATAGATGACCTTTAAAGGTCCCTTCCAACCCATACCTTTCTATGATTCTATCTAAACACTCAGGATTAAGTCAGCTATGAATCCTCGATGAAGAAAAAGAGAAGTGATGTATTTGTATCCTCAACATTCAGTAGCACAGATCACTCCAGAATCTCCAGCTCTCTATTCTTACGTTTGTTGTGGATGTGGATTTAAGATTTGGAAAAGTCTCACAAAGCTGATAAGCCAGACAGGAGCAGAATAAGGAAAAAAACTGCAATGTCATATTACATACACCATTTAAAAGCAGAAGGCACTTTCCAGTCTAGATTCTGCTCAATGCAGTAGGATTAACAGTGAGGGCAGAATGGGGTCCATAGGAAATTCTACATTATCTAGGCTTAAAAAAAAAATCTGTGAATATTTATCTTTGGAGTGTAAGCTGCCTATGCAAACCACTGTTGTCTTTTTTGTTGGTTTTTTTTTTTTTTTTCTTTTTTGCCTTTCTGTTCCTCCAAATACTCCTTTTACTTTCAGGAAAAGAAACAGAAATCCAGAGACACAAACATCAGCAGTGAGATGAAGCATAAAAAGTTTCAGTCCAAATTGTTATTTTCTGACAGTGTTGCAATAAAAACAGAAGCACCATCTCAGCCTTGACTTAGATGCTGCCACAGCTGCAATGCAGTAATTATGAGTTTTTAAGCTTACTTTTGTCTAAGGGAATAGTTTTAAAGCTGCACGGTAGGCTTAAAACTTTTCTAAATGAGGCGGAGTTTCTTTGTGTCTGGTTTGCTGAAGACAGTGGCTATGGAAAGGGAAAAATAATCATTTGCATCAAACAATGTGTGCACTAAAGTTCTAATACATATGTGTTAGATTTGTGTTATTCAACCATTTAACTCAATCTTTTCTTCTTTGGAATGTAGGGAGCTTCCCCTGTGCGTTCACAAATACAACGCTGACTTTGAAACGATTGTTAAAAAGTTTTCATCTGTCAGATGCATTGCTAGATGTTGAGTTACATAAGAACACCTATCTCAGGATAGGCCCATTTCAGAAATGTGGTTGTGGGAAAAAAAAAAAGAGTTTTATTCTACTGAGCCCTACTTTAAATATTTCTCTTTAATTATAAGTGTATGTTATCAGGGTAGAGCTAAGCCAAGTTACTGCCTTTCCGTTTAGAGATGTACTACAGTGAAAATAGAAAATTGTGGCAGTATAAAATGTTGCCCCTGAGACCAAGTCTGATATACTTTGGTGTGTCCATGCATCTCTAAATTTAAAATGAGTTAATTTAATGCATGCTTAGGGCTTTAGTTCTTGCCCTCCGGTCCCTGCTGTAATGTGTGCCTGTGTGCAAAGGGGAATGAGGTTACAAAGGGTAGAAAAAGAGCCTGCAAGAAGGCTCTTCTGAATGCCAGAGCTGGGGGATGCTAGCTGATGTAACTCTAGTTAGTCAAACTATTGGAGTAGCATGTGCTTCATGCCTACAAAATAATATCACATGTATTCAGAAATGTGCAGTAGAGTCTTTGTGAGCAGCAGATGGGGGAGGTGTAAATTATCTGAACTAAATAGGTATTTGACAATCTGGCATTGTTTCACTTCATTGACACTATTTATTTTTGAAATGTGGAGTAATAAACTGCCCACTGTATTAAACGAGGAAGGAGATGCGCTCAGGCAAGGAATGCTGTGTGTTTTGGAGCAGAAGTATACAAATGCTGGCGATCAGTGGTGCTCCTTACTGATTTTTAAGGATAATGGAAATGTTTGGTTTCTTTTTATGTCTTTGTATTTTCTTCCTTTAAAAGAGAAGTGTCAAAAGAGAGTGGATGTCTTTATGTAATTGTCCCCCTGGACTACCTTATGCAGAAAGGCTGCAGAATTATAAGAAAGTTTTTGTTTTAAATGCAAATGGTTTGTCAACATTAAGGATTCAGTGCTTTCTGCAAGGCTGCTGTATGAAAGCCTCAGAGAGAGGGAATGCCACTAACCTAATATTGAGGTTTTGTTACTTGAGAGATGAGCTGCTTTGGGTTGGTGGTTGTTTTTTTTTTTTTTTTTTTTTTTGTGTTTTGTTTGTTTTTATTTTGTTGGGGTTTGTTTGGATGCCTGTGCTGCTGGTGGCTGCAAGCTTACAAAACATGGGTTTGTGGTAATTCTGCAAATTCCTGCCTATCTGCAATTTTTACAGTTCTTAATGAAAAAAATTGCATGGCTTTAAACACAAATGTTCGTGATTAAACAAAAAAAAAGAATCCTTTTTTTTTTAAGGAGGAAAGAAATATGAAATGTGCTGTGGTGTGCAGACCCTGGCTCCGTTGTTCAACTTTGACAGCAAGTGTTTATAGTTAGCAGCTGAGGGATTTCCTGCATAGGTCTGTGTCCTTTTCTTTTTAAATTTTTGTTTCATCATGTGGCCATGCCTGGAAAGATGAAACCCAGGCACTGTGGTTAGCAATCTCTAATAAATACTAAGATTCAACCTCCTTTGCCTGGTTAATGGCTGGGGAGTATGAAGCAGAAAATTTCTCCCCTAGGATGTCAAAATGGCTTGGTTAAGAGGCAAAGATACAGTAGACAAGGTGCTCACCTCCTTTCTACCAAGGAATCTAATATGGAGTGTGGTTTGAAAGGTAATACAGTTTCATGTAGTGAGCCTTGTCACAGGTACATACTGTAAATAAATCAGCATGTTACTTAAGTAATGTTTTTCTCTTTCATATAGCATGGCAATAGCATGATAGCTGATACTAGCTGCTGTGTAGTGACACCCAACCTTTGTCATACTAGCTTCTTGTCAGGATGTTTCCATGAAAGAGTTACAATTGCTTTTTACTCCTGTTACTATGTGCTTTTGTGGTTTTGGTTTGGTTTTTAATATTCAAGGTGCTGGTCCAGCTTGTATTTAGGTAGCAGCAGTAGGCAGTCTAAAGGAGTCCCTTTTAGCTTCCTTTTTTTTTCTTTTCTTTTTTTTTTCTTTCTTCCCCATAGGGCTGTGTGAGATATTGAGTTGTCTGTAGGTGATCTCCTTCAGTGATACAGCCATCAGCATTAGATGGATTAGATGACTGCAGATTACATTCCTGACTGCATATGCAGTGTGCTCTTACATCTGTATAGCCCAAGCCCCCATTTCAAAGACTCCAGACCTAAATCGATTGATGTTGTCAGTTTGTCATCTAACATCTAGGCCTGACTTTTTTTTTTTTAAACTTGTGGCAAGGCTATGTACCTTTCCTCTTCCTCCTCCTGTTCTCAGTCTGAGTTATGCTTCTACCTTACAAGCTGTGGAGTCTGCTGTTCTTTATTACTCTGTACTTGCGTCTCCTGACTGTAAATAGCTATTACATTCTTGAGGAGCTAAATGATTTATTTTTTGTTCCCCTCCGCCTGTTGGTTAGCCTCTCCTAGATCTGCTTGTGCTAATGAAATGATATACTGGGTTGTTTAGGCAGCATAAAAAAATGATAGTAAATTATTAAGCTTTGTATGTGCCATTAATAATACATTTCCATTTTAAATGCAATATTTTCATAGTCATAGAAATTAGAATTGGAAAAATGCATATTATGCTGTTCAGTTCAATCTCATCCACTTCAAGATTGCCCTGGTATATTTAGAATATGTATTTCCCAGTGCTTTGCTTTAACTAATCAAGTGATGAGACTTTCAGCATTTATCTTGGGAGAGTAATCCAGAGCACAGTGGGTTCCGCTATTAAGACATTTTTATTCTGTGCCAAAATTTCTCTTCTCTCTCTGGGTTTTTTTTCTTTCAAGTTTCCTTTAAGCAGCATTTCCAGCATACTCTCAAAATCCATAAACTGTATATTGTTGCAGGTCTTTTTTTTTGAGTTTTGGATTTGTTAGTAATAAGATAATGGAAATATTGCCACACTTCGGTGGGGGTGGGGTGGATAAAGATTGCTCAGGAGTTTGCGATGCAGCCTACTCATGTAGAATATAGATTTACATGCCTTGCTAGCTTGACCTAAAGTTTGCTTTGGGGTTACATTTTTTCCTGTTTTTTATTTTTAACACAGTCTTTCTCAAATGGTCTTATTTTTACGTTTTTCTGGTGATATAAGCCTTAACTAAGATTATTGCTAGGTTTCTGATTCCTACATTGGAATAATTAAACATGCTATGTTTTTCATACCTATAGTGTTAAATACATGTATTACTAGACCATTGCTAATTATATGTATTTCCTAAATATTCAGGTCTGCATTCAGATATAATTATTTGTACCTATCCTGAAAAACGTTGTACTGTGATGTAGTAGAAATTCTTTCATGTTGTGGAGGTGCTTCAGGAATATGGGGAGAAAAGTATTTCACCTGTGCCCCGTAAATAGCACTTGAAATTAGATGTGGTCTGTACAAGCATTAAATGTAAACATGAGATACTCATTCTCAACTTGTAGGGAAGTCTCTACAATGAATGCTGCTACATGCTCTTGTGACTGTTTTACAGCACATTCAGTTGCAACAATCAGTGTGGTCCTTCTGAAGCAGGACCCTTTCTAGGAGCACATATACCTATTTTGGGTTTTTTGTGTTTTATTTACAGGATCCCATGAGCAGGACTTGAAGGTAACACCTCTGCTAAGGGCTTTGCTGCCGAGAAACCCAAGGTGGAATCTGTTTTGGATTAACGTAGTTTCGTGTTCTTTCCATGAATTTCCTGAAAGGTGGACAATGTCCAAAGAAGGATGTGTTTTCTTCTGTAGGTTGGTCCCAGATACGATCCTTTTTTCCGAACCTTGCAAAGTGGGTGTGTATGATTCAAGATGGTGATGTTATTGCTCTGTTGTCGAAGTCCACCACCAGTTAAGTGATTATGTGGCAAAAAAAGGGGTCAGGAAATGTATGAATAGCTGAAGAACTGCTGTAAGCATCTTTGACAGCCAGCACTTTACCTGGGATGTGATTTGCACTGGGCTTGCCCTTGTTTGAAAGGATTCTAGACTGAATAAAGCTGTTCCTGCAGTGCTGGCAATAGACAGGGACTATCTGTATGCTTTGCAGGCACTGGTTATTCTGAAAAATGCACACTGAAATCCTAGATCCATTTTGAAACTGCTGAAAGAAGTTTTGATTTAAAATACGAGGCTGAAAGATTACCTTGTTAGTATTAGAATTATACTTATGAGATGAAAAGAACTATCTAATAATAAATTATCACATGTAACTATATTATTGAAAAAATATTAAAACAGAGTGATCATGAAGAAACATTTCAGTTTCTTTTTCTCTTTTCTTGTCCTCTCTATTGCTCTTCTGCTTAAAATTCTTTATGGAACAATATAGACTTGATTACAGCAGAGTGGATTATGATTTTATGTTAGAAGGGATATTTATGTTCATTATGCAGAGATCTTTGTGTGCTTCTGATTGTCTCCAGTGTTTAGGCATCTGAACCTCCTGGATAGCTGCTAGTATAATCCAGCTCTAATAAAAATGTGGTTTATGCATATCTCAGGAAGGTTTAAGGCAGCTGTGAGCTATTCATACTCTCTCCTCAGGAGAGTTCTAAAATTTTCTTTTTAAAATAAAATGTCTTCTTCCAGTTAAAGTGAACTGGGGGAAAAAAAAAAAAAAGATTAAAAAGTGGCCAAGATCTGTACATGCCCTCCTCTCAGCCCCTGCAATGTTTAATAGACTCTGGACCAGTGTCAACCCAAGCTCTTCCTCAGTACAGTAATCTACTTTCTACTTTTGTTGGTCAGATACTCAGAATGAGAGGGATTTTGATGGGAAGGGCTTGTGGAACTTAACTAATCTCTTTGTGTGGCTCCATTTCATAGTTGAGGAACACCATCTAGGTGGTTGGTTTTGTTTTGTTGTTGTTGTTTCCTAGTTACTGTTTTTTGCATTAATTTTAATACACAACTATAAGTCTACTGAAATAGCCATTTGTGTCATTTTATATAAATGATATTTTTAAAAGGGGGATGTAACAGATACATATAGGTGGGATTCATGTGTGGTTAAGTCCAGTGCTCAAATGCCCCATTCACTTGAAGTTCAGGAATGACAGACTACCAAAGCTGGGAGCATTTAGGAAGGGAAGTGTCATTTTGTATTTGTGTGGTTTATACTTTTTCCTAATATAGCTCATAACACAGAGCTCTGATTGTGAACTTGGTGGACTCTTGTTTTGATCCAGTACAGTCACACACAAGCAAACAGACATCTGGACAATCCAGTTGTAGGTAATGGTTAAGAGAATATACTTTTCTTATTCTCAAACACAGGAAAGAAAAAAAAACACATACTTAGTTCTTCTAGGATAGGTGGAGTTATTGTTTGTGTTAAGTGAATTAAGTGCTGGTGGTAATAGCAACCAGAGCTGCAGGCTGCTGTCAGGGGTTAGCAAAGCAAAGGCAGCAAGCCTCCCAGCACTCTGCCCCAAAATAAGGAGAGTCCTCCCTACACTCATGCCTGCAGGTGTGTCAGCACTTTCAAGAGAAATATATGAGCTTCAAGTTCAGTTTAGGTCTTAGAGAAGTATACCTGTGTTAAGGAGAGGCTATGCCTGAGTTACTAAATCCAACTTGCTTATTTGTAGCTCTATTGCACTTCTAGGATCAAGCTGGCAACTTTGCATGGCACTGGACTGCCCTGCATCATGTAAGTAGGTCTGGTAACATGAGAGATTGCTGCACCTGTAAAGCGTTGCCTTGCTTTCTCTTTCTGCACACAGCCTTTTTCCCCCCTTGAAGACTGACAACACAAGTGCTAGCTGTCATCATCTGCTATTGTAAAAACTGCTGTTGAGATCAACAACTTCGTATTTTGTATCCTTGTGAAATAGGCATCAGATAAAACTGCCTCAAGGCCATCGTGGGCATGATTTGGTATTGAAACTACAGCCTGTAAACAGAAGGCTCTCTAGCCATTAGTGATCCCTTGAGTTATTCAGTGTTTTATCAGCTAAGCAAGATAATCTGACACATTGGAGGATTTGTCATGCTTAGATGTCAGAATACTTGAAAATTCAAACTAGAGACCTGTGAGAGAAGGAAACAAACCAGGGACTGAAGTGGGTTATGCGTCTAGTTGTGTAAATTGGTGGGGAGGAGAAGGGAAGAAGGGAAGGTGAGGGGGAAGAGGGAACCAGAGAACAGTCAGCTCTTTAAGGAAATGCTGCTCTCTGTAGCAGAGAGAGTGGGAGGAAAAGGGCATTGAAACAGTGATCACAGCAAATGAGGAAACAAGAAAGATATAAAGTCACAGTAAAGAGAGTAGCAAAAGGTGTGATGTTTTTGATAAGCAGCTTAATGTTGAGATTACTATCTGAAGTTCTTTAGGTTCTCTGATCATTGTTTTAAATCCAGATAGACTTAAAGGATACAAGTACACTGTGGAGTAGCTTCAATGATGCTTGTGTAGCAATGCACAAAGGGATACAAATAATTTTGCTGATATATATATATTTTTTTTTTTTCCAAACTAAGAATCTGCAGCTTCCCATATGATATATGCATCAGCTAGTACCTTGTGCAGAGATCTGTCTGGCACTCCTTTGCTTTTTTTACCACCTTTTCAAAGAGAATTGTGAAATCTTTCAGAGGTTGTTGCTTTGAAAGACGGTAGAAAGAAGCAGAAAACCACTCTTGTGTGCAGGTTCCAATATCCAGAGCATATTGGAAGGATCAGATCTGTAGTCTATGTACTCTAGAATCCAAGTAGAACAAGGGTTTTGAATATGAACTATAAAATGAGCATTTGTATGCTGTTCATCTCAGGCTCTCTGTTTCTATAGTCTTAGTCTTTGACTGTTTGATAAACTAAGCTGCTTATTTGGATGGCTGGGTTGTGGTGTTTTGCCTTTTTTTTTTTTTGGTGGAGATATGTGTTTATAAGCTAAATGTCTTGAAGAGTAGGAAATAAACACACACTCATCTGAATCTGTGCTTTTCTAGGCTAGATGGACGTTGTGTATGTGTATATGAAATGTCTACGCATCCTTCATACATACTAGAAAATGACTTAATGGCTGCATGACACTACTGTATCAAAAGCCAGCTTGAAAGGAGGGTCCCACCATGTTGAGAACCATGCATAGTACACACAGCTTAGAGGGATAATATGACACAGGAGAAAAAAGCTAAGCCAAAGCTGCTGATACTTTCCTACTAGTAATTAACATTTAGTTTAATTCAAGATCTGTGTGAACCCAGATGATGTACAGAATTCTTGGTTTGGATCTTGAAGAACCATAAGAGAATTAGCATCCTTGTTAACTGATGTGACAAGTAAAGGTGTAAGTGCTTTGATGAGAAGAAAGATCATGCTGACTGAGTTTGTTTCTGTCAGTGGTCAGAAGGGATGTTTAGGAACATGTTACAGAAAGCAAGCAAGTATGGAATGATCTTTCCTTTAAAAGGGTCTTAACTTTCTATAGTCAGCAGTATAGTCAACTCTTCTATGCAAATCAGTGTATTTTAAAAAGTTTTTTTTTGTTGTTTAGAGCTTTATTCCTGTAATTCATGTAATTACTTTTTGAATTTTTTGAAAGATTTTCCAGTAAAAATACCTCTCTAGTACTTCCACAAACATTTGTGAAGAATGTGGGGGGGAAAAAAGTACTGTTTCCTAACTAAGGCCCATTTCATTAAGGGTTAACTAATTCCTGTGTCACAAGAAGAAATTTGCTTTACCCTTTGTAAATCATCTGAATGTTTTCAAATGTTTTCTGCAGTCATTTTTTCCCCCAGAATGTGAAGACTTCTTGGCTGTGCATTATTCACAGTTCACAACCTGTTTTTCATACCTCACTCTGAACTGTGTGCTGTAAAGAGAAAGCTCTCATAGATAATGGAGATAGCAGTGGCAAGAAGTTCACTAAATAGCTGCTCTAATTAGGGTGTGACATTAATCAGGCTATAAAGGTATTTCTCTGTAGGTCAGAGAAAGAGCAGCAACAAAGTGAAGTAAAATATTTCCAAGGGGGCTATAGAGGTGACAGCAAGAAAAAAATATCTTTTTTGTTTCTTGCTTTGAATGCTTTTGAGTTAAACTTTCTAGTGAATTACGTTTTTTTAATAAGTTTTGTTAATGTGGTTATACTTCAGAGCTGTGCTTTGTGGTGGAACTTTACAGTAACAAGGTAGTTTTGCTTAAAAAAAATAACTGGAAAAAGGCATTAATGTTTCCTGTTACTTTCTGTATTAAACGTCCTGAAATTAGTCAATCCTGATTTATTTTCGGCTCAACGTCAGTCTGGGAAAGCCAAGGAGCTCTTCAACAATGCTAGGGATTCCTAAGTTAAAATTTACATGACAGCCCAATGACACAAGATTAACAACACAAGACACTAAGCATTCCTGCTGCATTTGTGTTGGATTTTAAGTTGTGTGTTATGTTGATAGAATTTACAAGATTTACAGACACACTTTCAACTCAAGTTGTAATAAATGAGGGCTTTGCCTTTGTCTTTCTATGGTCTATGGAGGACATAGAATTCTAACACAACAGAAGCGTTTTTACGGTGAAATGTATGCTCATGGCCATGTGCTAAGATGTGGTACTTGAGTGAAAACTAAAATCCTCACATGCTGTATGCATTCTTTTGACTAAATTTCCTGAGGCAGAGTGGAGATGGTGCAGCAGCAGCTTTTAGAAATGTGAAAAAAATATTCCATATTGTTGATGGGAATTTCCTCCGCCATTTGTCCAGTAGCACTATTGGATTTTTGGACAGAGTGACACTGCTTGAACAATGTCCTTCTGCTCTTGTTACTGCTTTGATTGTGTAGCATTTTAGTGGTGTAGAGCTTATCCAACTTTTCCCTGAGCTTTTTAGACATATATGTGTGGGAATGCAGTCTGTGATTTATTTCTTACTGTCACAGAGAGTCTAGGGGAGAAGAATTTGCTAACAAAGGCTTCTCCAGTGTCAAAGAGGTCAAGAGCTTTGTCAGTCAGTACCTTCAGTTGCGGGTAGGTGAACGCTCTCATAACACCATTTGCTGTAATGTCAGGGAATTAGTTTGCATACAGGGTGTTACAGTTTTGAGGTTGAATTTAAAATTCAAATTATGGATGGTTCCTAGAAGTCTACTCATTGAACTCATATGAGCTACAGTTTTAGCTGTGTTTGTCTTCCTCTTAAATTGGGAAATTATTTTGATGTGTAAACCACTCCACATAAAAATGTGCAGTGAAAGAATCAAAACAGCGAGAATGGTAAATAATAAATGATAAAATAGGACACGTGCCCTATCCTCTTTTTATAGTCTATTGTTCTAACTAGGTTCTTATTTTCTTTGCTTTCTTTTCCTTGGATGATTTCCTTCTGGAATTTTGTAAAGTTACTTCTGTCATGGGAAACATACTTCAGCTTTGTGTATGGCTGGACATGGTTTCCATTGCATAAAGGGAAACAAGACTTTATAGGAAGAAAGTTTTTAAGGTTTGAATGTGATTCTTAGCTGTTAGTGGTTTTAGTTAAGGTACAGAGAGCATTGTGCAGCTTTTTTCAGCTGTTCTCTTAAGAATTCAAACCCTGGTTCATGTAGGAAGGAATGATGGAGTCCATGGTCTCTGCTATCATGGTCAGAAATGATGACAAAACTCACAACCATCCTTTCTGTGTTAATATTGTGCACAACATTAATTAAAAAAAATAATAAAATCTTCTGTCCCAACAGGGTTTTGCTTGGATGAGTGTTTTTAAATGCATTTTTATATCTAACATAAGCATATACTTAATCCTTTAGTAGAGCAATATTATAGCATTTATAGCAATAACAATCTATTGAAATTAGAAAGCTGAGATAAAGTTCAAACCTTCTTAAAATCTTCTGCCTTGAATGAAATTCTGGGCAGAAGCTCTGGAAGCACAGCAAATATTTGTGGACTGTAAATTGCCCACGAGGAGAGCATGCTGTCTGTATATTGGGAGGCTATAAACTCTGCTTAGTAGTGAGAATCCCTCCCTGAGAGAAGTGTTCATATGTAACTATCTTTTATATTGCATGATGGGAGAAAACCAGGGGCCTTTTGTGCGTGTTTTTCTTTGGTACATTGATTTGGTACTCTCTCAAATATCTGTGTCTTTTGCAGCTCTGGGAACTCGGCAGAGACTAAGTTTAGCTTCTTGTGTATATTTTTTGGTGACACACTGGTATAATAAACCTGTTTAAAACCCCACATTCCTTGAGGAAGCTATTATTTGTTAGCAGCCCTTGCTTGGAACAGCACTGAACTTGGTGGCAGCTCTATGTACACAGCAGCTAGAGTGCTGTTCCCTCAGCAAAAGTGACAAGGTAGTATTAGCTGCTAACCGAGGGCTCCCTGGAAAGCTTCAGAGAAGCAGATATATGAGGGCTGGTTTTGCTAGGAAGAGCAAAATGACAAAAGAGGAGATGGATGCCTCTTAAGAAGCCAGATTTCAACTTGTTCTAAAGGAGCATAAGGACATAAAACAAAGCTAATAGTCTTTGCAGTCAAAAGGAAATGAGAGCATGTTTATTATTCTTAAAAAAAGTAATCTATCTAGCTTTCCACTTATATATGATACAGAGGGTGGAATTGAGTGTATAGAACTTGACACACTTGTTTTTTTATGCATATAATCAACAGAAAATCTTCTGCCTGTGGATTGGTGGTATGAGCAGTTTTGCAAGAATGTGGGCACACTAGGTATTAAAAACAGGGAAAACTGAAACTCTCAGAGGGGATGCAAATATCACTGGAATTGAAGGACCATTTTTTTCCTCAAGTGCTTGCAGTGACTCCTTGTATGCCTGTACAGGTTTATTTAAAATATATACTTTTTTTTTTTTTTTTCTGATTGAATGACATGCTTTGTTGTATAAAAATACGTTTTTGGTTTTTTTTTTTTTTGAGTGAAAATGAGTTTGAAATTCAGTTGGACTCCAGAGCATCCCTTTGAATTTCAGGGGTTAGCTGCTGAACCAAGAAGCAGACCCTCAGTTTTTCCTATGGCTTCCTAAATGATAATATGCCTGTGTGTTTCTCAATATTTCATATTGCCTTTTTTTTTTTTCTCTTTGGACTGCTCATGGTTTTTTAAGGCTCTCAAAAATGCCTTTATGAGACCGAAATAGAAGAATGCGCAGATCCACATTGAGATATCCGAAGGCGGATATCAATATCCGAAAGTACATAGCATCAGGAGCTCTTAATGGAAATGGGATGACTGGGAAAATCACTGCAATCTTTGAACATGAAGAAAGAATCATTGAAAAGTATATTACTTGTATGTGTGCACAGTGTTTTGGGTTGTTTTTTTTGTTATAATGGTGATATGTATTCTTAGCTACCTGTGATACACAGAAATCAAAATATATCTATCCTTTACTGATGCACAATCAAATATATTTGGGAGAAACTCAATTTCACTCTGTTGAGCAAACAACATTTAGCCTTGAGTGGGTATTCACAGTTCTGCCAAATGTAATACAATTCTTCCAGAGGTAACCTACAAGCAAATTAGTTTTCTTTTGCTAGGTGTACTTGAAAAGGTTGCAGGAGAGAGTGGGAGTTCAGAGAGCATATGTTATTGTTCAGTAAACCATGCAGCAGATATCAGAAATTAATGAGGCAAAGAAGGCAAGCAATGCAGTTGACAGCAACTAAATTTGGGAAAAGCTGGAGTGTTCTGGGAGACAGGAACATTAAGTGTTCTCTCCCTTTTCTGTGTGACAAACCTGAAAATGTGGAGATCTGAGTAAAAGTTTTGATGTAATTATGCAAGCAGGTAGCCATCAAACTTCAAAACAAAGCTCTAAGTTGCTAGTGCTATGTATCAAAATTAAAACAAGCAAATGAAGCAATACTACTTATACATCTCTTTGTCTTGTATTGTTTCATAAAATAATTTTTCTGGATAGGATTACTAACCGAATGTTTCCCAGAAAAATATCAGAATGCTCATTGAAGATGGGATGCTGTCTTCATTCCAGATTGGAAAGCAGTTTTAACAGCAGCTGTCCTCTCTGCTTTGCTGCAGGAATGTTAGGATTCCATTTGTTGGAAGATACTATCTTCATTAGTTTTATGGGGCTGTGGGTTAGAATTACTTTATCATCATAGAGAATAAAAAGATACCTTCAGGCCTGTCTCATGGGAGGAGAAAAAGGCAACCTCTCTGAGTTGTACACTGAGTGTCAACATTGCAAAGTCTTGACAGTAATGAATGCTAAAGTTCTAAGATACATCAAGAGTGTGGATGGGGGCTGGAGCACATCTCTTATGTGGACAGGGTAAAGGAGCTGGGGCTGTTCAGTCTGGAGAAAAGAAGGCTCTGGGGAGGCCTAATAGCAGCCTTCAGGTACAAGAAGGCTGCAGAGGGACTGTTTAGTAGTGATAGGATGAGGGGCCGTGGTTTGAAATTTAAGAGCAGATCAAGATTGGATGTTAGGAACAGGTTCATTTGCATGAGAGTGGTGGAACACTGGAGCAGGTTGCTTGAGGAGGTAGTTGAGGCCCCTTCCCTGGAGATATTGTAGGTCAGACTCAACAACGCTCTGAGCAACCTGATCTAGTAGAGGAGGTGAAAACAGCAATGGATGTTCTGAAGCAGTTTGAGTTTGTCTCTGTCAGTACAAGGTTGATGACTTTACTGGTGTTTAAGTGGGGTTTATCACATACAGCAATAATTGTGAAGTTCCTTGATTCAGGTAGTGAAAACCTGAATCTACCACTTTGTACTTTTCATAGTTTTGAAACTATAGTTTCAAAATGACCTGATTTCACATACAGCTCTACATAATTTGAAAAATTTTTCACTTTCATATAATAATTTTGGACATCTCAATCTCTTTGCAGAGTAATTTGATTAATTAAAGAAACTCTCCTTTAGCAGCTTGGTAGATCCTAGTGTCACTAGTGCTTCATGGTGGTTCACGAAATTGTAAGCTTCATTACTGTGTAATGAAACAGCTCAGCTTCGAAACTTGTCAGTTTATTGGATTTTAGTGGTGAAGGATTTGAATGCATTCACTTGTAGGCCACTACTTTCCCACTTTCAGAAAGCAATCTGCTGTTCTGTGTAGTGAATTAAGCATGCAGATACGATGATAATCGGTGAAAATTAAATGTTCATGCTAGGGATGTATCTCTGGAAAATTGTCTGGAGTATCTCTTCTGGAATGTTTATCACTGGAAAAAGAGGTCTTAGCCTGGATTATACTGCAGCTTTGCTCCTCTTCTCCATGTTCTACTATTGGAAAAGAAATTATGAGTAAAATGTAAATGTTTTAATTCATGGTTTTTTGTTTTTTTTTTTTTTTTCATACCTGTGGTATTTATGGAGAGCCAAGTTGTTAATGCTGTCATCCTATTTCCATTTTATCTTCCCCTCTATTTTTTTCTGGTTATTTTTTTTTAAGTTCTGTTTATTTATAATAAAGGGAAAGAGAAAGGAACAATCCATTTCCCACAGCAAATATGTTAATTGAGTGCTGGCAATAGGTCAGGTTATGATACTATGTCTTGGCTGAGAAGTAAAAGGAATAGAAAAAGTTCTTCTCTGTGTTCCCACATACGTAATATCCCTCTCAGGGCCATGAGGCTACGTGAAAGTGGATTGATGAGTTTGTTCATAGGCTGTTGCTTTCCTCATGGAGGAGTTTTGTTTTAATTTGTTGAAGGTAAGGGACTAGGGAAACAAGGACCAAACTACTTGTGAGTCACAGTTCATTCCCTGCTGTACTCTGGTCGTCTCCCTCTGTTGCTACTCTGTGCTAGCCAGGAAGTGCACAAACAGGAAAAAAAAAAAAACTATTGAATCCTGTACACAGGGAAACTGAACTACTTAAATAATTGCTTCTCTCAGAACGGTTTTATTCTGATTATCTGCAACTTGTGTGTGTTTACTTTTGTTGTGGGTGCTGGCTTTTGAGATAATTTTCCATAAAATTAAATTACAGCAGCTGAAGAAATAAAGTCTTATTAGACTATCTAGTCTAAACAAACACTACTTGGAAATTATTGTGCAGCATGAAGGGATGCATTCATTAAAGGCTGCATCTGATTTTTTGCATTTAGATGTCCTTTAGATTTGCATACTGTTTTCAAGCCTTTAGAATTGTGCAGTAAATGTGACTAAATAGTTTTCATTGATACTATCTACTATGAATATTGATTTTTTTCAAGATACAAGCTTGAAGTAGGGTGTTGATAATTTGAATTGGCATGGGCCCAGCAGAATGCAGTCTTGAGGTTTGATGTCGACCTGTGCTGTAAAAGAGAAGTCTAAAGAAACAGCATAAGCATATGTGGTAAAATCCACATCTCTGTCAAAATGCATAACAACTAAGTTTCTTAAATTCCCCTTACAAGAGAAAGGTCACAGAAGGTACAGGTGAGATGCAAATTGGAAAGGAACCAAAATATTTCATGGCAAAAATCTTTGTTTCATTGTCCATAATAAAAAGTGGAGCATAGATATGTAATTGCCGTGAAGGCTCTTATGAATGTTGAATAATTTGTTCTAGTATCCACTTAATTTGGGAACCAATAAGAACAGATAAGAAGTAATAAGTAGTAATCCAGCCAAGTAGTAATAAGAAGTAATCCAGCCAACATGGATTTTCAAGACCTAGCCATGTTAAATTGATGTAATTTTTTTCATGCACTGTTGCGTAGGTGGGAAGCAGCATCTGTGACGTATTTTGACTTCAGAGGAGTTGCTTACATTGACCTCTCTGCATTTCTAGAGCAAATCACTGATAAGTAAACATACAAGGTGCTGAGATTAAAATGTCTTTGTCTTTCATTGTGAAGTTAGAAGGACATTATGGATTGAGTTTTAGTTTTGTTATTAGCATCCTTTGTGATAAAAAAAAAAAAAATTATTAAACCAGAAGGTGATATTATAGTGCAAGTGGTGGTAAGCACTTGGAATCCAGGTTGGGAATTCAAAATAATCTTGGTAAAATAACATTTTGTGATTACTAAGATCAGTGAAGAAAAGTGCAAGTGAGAACATGTGGAATAATTAGCTATGCCACAGTGCTGTTGACCAGGCTAACAGCACACTTCAGTGCAAGTCAAGTTAGCAATATGTTATTCCAGAAAGTCCAGAAGTCATTCTGGATTGTATTAAGAGAATGACTGTATAGGTGTTATGGTTATTATTTCTTTCTATTTTGTGCTGGTCAGACCTCAGAAGTTGAAGAACTCAGATACCTGCACTAATAATGAGAAAATAAAAAATATTGAAAGACTTCACTAAAAAAAGAACAACATCTGAAAGGAGATGTTGGAATATCAGCCTTGTAATAACAATTCTTAGGAAGAAATTACTGTCAGGCTTGATTTTGTTTATTTTGGGTTTGCTTGTATGTGTTTTCTTTGGTTTTTTGGTGGTTTTTTTTTTTTTTTTTTTTTTTTTTTGAGGGGTGTAGGGAGTCTGGGTTGTTGAGGATGTTTGCTAATAAAATAGAAAGGAATAGTTTGTTTATTTATTTGAAATCCAGGCTGTTCTTGAAAAAGCTTGCCACCTGGAAAGTTCAGCCTTGGAATAGCTCCTAAAGGAGACTCCTTTGGGTATTTAAGGAAAAAAAATAAATAAACCCCAAAATACTAATGCCACAGAGTTGGGGATCTCCCTTGTAATATAGGACACTGAAATGAAGTTGTTATATCATAGTATAGAGGTGGTATATGTCCTAATTAGACTATTTAATGATTTTTGTAATGAAATTCAGGTTTCCTGCATTTAATCAGAAAAGATTTTCCTCATATTATGTCAAATATAATTGGCATTTCTTTTAAAATAATTAATTAGGTTTTAGCAAATTTTTTAATAGAAAAAATACTTGGTTGCACATTCCTGATTAAAACAAGAAATCTCCCATTTCTATGCACAAAAAGGTATCTAACCAATTCAAGTTTTGTTTAACAATGAACTCTTTGTATAAATCTTTGAAAAATTGTAATTCCAGATATGCACCCCTAATTCATACAGATGACCCTGAAGATTTGGGTCTTTTAAATCAGTCAACTCTAATTTATACAGCCCTGTGGGTTTTATGCCAAGAGGAGCTTTGCCAGCCCTCTTCTGAGTTCAGAGTACTTCTGGTGTACTGAATAGCTGAGGGGGGAAAGGAAGAACTTCTGCTGATTAATGCACTGGTACATTACTGATTCTATATAACATGTATAGATATTCTCTCTCTCTCTCTCTCTCTATATATATATATATATAAAGTTTGTTTTCCAATTTAGTTTATGATATTAGCATTTATATTTGTATGAACATATATATATATTTGTTTCAGGAAGCTGCTGCCTGCCAAAGGGATGAATAATTCTGTGTTCTTGCAGATATGGAATAAATGGGAGGATGGTAGTTATGTCTTTAAGTTGATTACTTGAGTTTAATTTAAGCTGCCTGTCCTGCTTCAGTGCGACTAAACTGACCTCCTCTATCAACAGGGCAGCACAAGAAAAAAGTATTTTAATATATCAAAACATAATATCTAGAAAGAAAATGTATACAGCTGAAGTTCAATGCATAACATAGTTGACTATCTGTAGAGCTTGTACTGTTCCATGTGCATATAGATAACACTTTTGCTTGGCTATATGATTGTATGTATGGTTTATACTTACAGCATTGAGTGCTTCAAAGTGTGTTGTGTCATGATCAAATGGCATTAATCACAGTTAAAGAGAAAACTTACTGTCTTTTATGTGCAGTGACTGACCTTGTAAGGACTTGTGAAATTGCCTTAGAAGAACAGGAAAAAATAATCTTTCTTTGGTTTCTTATCTATATTGACCCTGAAATAATACTTAAAATAAAATTTGGGAAAGTGTGTCTGAAATCTAAAGAAAACAGTATCTATTATGATGAAACTGGTTGTGGCCTTTTATAGCTTTTTTTTTTTTTTCCCCTTATTTTAGTTTTTCATGACTGCTCTCTTCCCTGCAGTGTATCTGTGAAGTGCAGAAAAAGTTCACAGCAGATAATTATACTAAGGTACCAAAGCTAGTGAATTGTGAGATAATCTTTTGAGCTGAGAATTCGCATCTTGGGCAACCAAGTGAGAAACCAAAGGGGAGTTATTTCTTCAGTAAAGTTTAACATCTAAGACACACCTGGAGCTGTAGCTCTTTACTAGTGTTCAAATCAATACCGTTAGCTTATTACATATTAATAAAGGGGTCTGGTAGGGGAGGGTGTTGTTTTGACAGGAGACCATGACTTAGCTCCAAACTCATCTTTTGTTTTTGAAATCTAAATGTCTACATTTCAAATGTCATAGAATTTTCTAGTAAAGGTAATATAACCCTTAGACATTGTTTTATGCACTATCCCATACTTGTTTAAAAAAAAAAAAGTACAAGAGAAAATGTGCAAATTTCAGTGGGTTCTGTTTTTTATTCCAAGACTACTTTCTACTTCCCCCCCTGTGTTTGGAATCCCAGAAGAGCTGAAAGAGCAAAGTTCAGGAAGAACTCTTTGACTTCTTATCAAAGTCTGTTTGTCATCAAGACTGGGCATGACACTTTTAGCACTGTCTAATGGAACTACCTGATATCATGGGTTGGAGAGTAGCTGTTGACAGTGTCAAAGTTGTGCATAACACCTCATTTATTTTTGTAAGGCTGTGATGATATAAATAAACCTTAGTTTAGTGGACGCTATGAAAACCTGTTATGAAGTACTTTAGGTAGTATTGGAATCTAGATTATGCTCATTGACTGTTTTTTATGAACCAGGAAGCTGTCTCTTCCAGCATAAACTTCCTTTTTCTCTCTTGAATCACTGATATGAGACTTAAGTGTCAAGAATAAGGCAGTTTAGGGGATGTATCACCATATATAGCAAGGGTTTGAAAAACTCTGTAAAAAGCAGGGGAAAAATAATAGTTTCTGACACCACTGTCAGAATGTTGCTTCTTCTACTCATGATGTTCCTATCATGATGTTCCTTTGATTTGCCAAAACATAAAAAATGGTAAGAAAAGTTTCCTCTGCCTACTTTGTAAGTTTCTCTTAAAACATTTGGAGATAACTTTTTGTAATTTTTTTTAATCCTCTTTCAAATTGTCTCCTTGGTGTTTCGCAGCAGGAACTAACATTGCATATTCTCTCAAACTTTAATGCATCAGGCCAAGGATGGTTTGAGTTGTTAGGAGCTAATAAAACATCTGGCATTGCAAATGGTCTTTAAATAAAACATATAAGTCTACTTTGTAGGAGTAACTAACCCACTAATTACACATTAGTGTCTTTGTGTGTGATGCTACTGTGTGAATTAAGTACTCACCACTCATTGACTTCTGAAGGACTGATAAGGCTGATAAGCAATGATTTAAGAAACGTATTGAAAATTGAAAGCCAGCTGTATGTAGTGTTTGATTAACTATTTAAAAATGTTTGATTGATGCATGCTGTCAGCAAATGCTCTATCAAGTTAGATGAAGCAGTTGGGTTTTCTTAGTGATCAGAAATGAGTATGCTTGTGCATTGTCAGTGCTGTTTCAGAGAAAAGTCTCTCTTTCATACGGTTTACCTCACACGCCGGTTCCTCTGATGTTATGAGGTCCATTCATGAATGGTTCTGAGACTGATAGAGAATCACAGAGTGGTTGATGCTTGAAGGGACCTCTGGAAGTCATATGGTCTAACTCTCCTGATCAGACAGACTCACCCAGAGCAAGTTGTCCAGGACTATTTTTAGCCGATTGTTGAGTATCTTTAGAGATGAAGACTCTTTTGCCTTTCTGGGCAACCTGTGCTAGTGCTCCTTCACCATCACAGATGAAAAAAAAAAAAAAGAAGGAAGGGTCAAGATGAGATCTCTCCTTATGTGATAGACGTATCTGCTATCCATGGATCATATCTTTCACTTGCATGACAGTGAGAGAGACTGTTTTAGGAGAATGTCCACTCCTGCCCTTCTATTTCATTGTTGGTTTTTTTTTGTTGGTTTGGTTGGTTGGTTTTTTTGCACTGGACTGATTCTGTAGAAAAGTTTTAATGAGCACAATAGTGCACTCCCTAATTCTGTTTCCTCTTCCAGATGTTTTACAACTTTTTATTCTGTAATGGAGAATTACGCAGTAAGTATTATGGGAAGACCACAACCTCATCTCTCCCAAATCACAAGGAAGCTTTTCTGGTCTTAAGGCCTATTCATGAGAACCTGTTCTTATGATTTCTACATTCATGACTGACATGGAAGTACTAGAATCATCAGTAGGACAAAATGTGAAAGTACATGTCTTGATGTTGAAAGCTTGACAGAAGGGAAAATTTACATTCACTGCGAAACCACCTTTTATGTAAAGAGTCTTCTCCATAATAGTTTACAGGGGCTTGAAACTTTTTCTGTGAAAGAATCCTCCTTCAGGTTTGTCTCTGAAAAATGTATGTGGAGTGAGGAAGAAGGAAATAAAACTGTGTGTGTCTGTGTGAGTATATCTAAACTCCGTATAGGCTGAGGGAGGATCTTGCATATCATACTGATGAATATTACAATTCAGTCACCTTTACTGTCTTAACAGTGGAAACCAGTATCTTACATTGCTTCAGTTTACTCTTTTAGGTTGTTTGTTGTTTTGGTGTTTTGTTTTTTTTTTTTTTTTTTGTTGTTGTTTTGTTCTTATGTTTGGGTTTTGTTTTTTTTCCATTCTGTGCAGTTCAATCAGTCTTGCTAAGGCTTTTTTAAGTTCCCCTTGGACATGCTGGTTTTCTGAAATCAGAATATTTCTTCTTTATGGCTTCATATGAACTTTTTTGATTGACTACTGAATATAGGTACTAAGCCCTCGTGCCAGCTGTTTTGCATGGTCATTCACCCTTGCAGAGTGTTGGCTGTGGAAGAGAAGGGCACCCCATGTCATACATCCACAAGAGGACTTGTAAAAGTCACTGAAGCTGGAGAATATCTCATGACCTCAGTTTGATTGCAGAGTACTCTCTTCATTCTGCCTAGTTGCCTAGTTCTAAGCCTTTTCTTTTTGTAGTGTCCAATCCCGTGTTTGCAGAACATTACTTCTAATGGTCTTACTGCTTCCCATTGTGAGGGAGAAGTATAACATCTTGCCAGACATTACAGCCAGGCAGATGTTGTGACAATTCCACACTTTCACTGCTCAGAAGAGTTTGTGCTATTTTATACATCGGTAAAGAGCTCCATGCATTCAATTAGGTTAGGGATGCTGAATGCTTTAAATACTTCTGCTGTGATTTCTCTTAGGATTAGTAGAGAAAGATATTTCTCTGTGGTAAAAAGGAGCAGGATTTCTGAAAGCAGAAGGATTCTTAGTCTAAGACTTGAGCTCATGACTAAGTGATTGTGCCAGAGCTAATGATGTTGCCAGTCTTTATGCCAGCTTCAGACCTGTTTAAGTGAAGGAACAAAGACCTGCATCAGAAGGGGCCAAGGAAAGATTAAGATGCGGATGTGAAGACATGCTGTTTTTCAGGGAGACGGAAGGGAAAGAATCACATGAGTAAATGCACTTATGCAACAGAAGTATCTTCCTGTAGCAGCACGTAAAAGGGTTCAGATAGTCTCTAACTAAAAGTTCAGGTGCTTTTACAATGTGACTGTTAAAAGGGTGAAAGAAATGTAAATATGTATGGGAGTTTTTGCTGGTAAATTTCTTTTTGTTTCCTTGATGTTTTTCCTCTAACAGCTTAATAAAACATTTTAAGGTTATCATGTGCTTAAGGAAGATAAATTGGGTGTCGGAACTGATGTAGCCTCCCTGTGACATGCCAGCAGTGATAATATCTAGTGTGGATATGGCTGCCTATCATCACATCTGGTAAAATGATGATGTGACAAGTGAATTCAGAAACCAAGTTGCACTCTTCTAATTTTAGGGACAAAAATCTTGCAGTGTTCAGTGTTTAGAGCATTTTGTATTGTTTGTTTTTTTTTTTTCTCATGATTCTTAAGAAAATATATTTGGTGTTCAGCTTTTGTATTGCTTCTTCATCCCTAGCCATTAAGAACATACATTTTTAGAAGGTGATTGTTTCCCAGGCAATAATTGTTTGCCAGTCAGCTTGGCTGCTATGTTTATTTTCTTGTCCTTTAAATCAACAGCTGCTAAATAGCTCTAAGTGTGGCTGCTTGCGATGTTGTGGAGAATGAGAGGTTGTTCTTCCTCTAAAACATCTCTTTTAAGGTTGTATTTGTTTGCCTGAGTGTGAAATCCCAAGGAGAACAGGCAGGAGCTTGAAGCTTCTCTTCAAAGGGGAGCTTTGCGAAGTTTATCTTGTTGCCTAGCCTCCCATTGCAGAGAAGCAGAAGTATGCAGCGTTTGATCTGATCCTGTGTCTATGGTGAGGGGGACAGCCAGATTCACTGACTGGGGAGCCAGTTCCCTTCCAAGGGAGTGCCCAGGGATGGAGCTGCTACTTTTGTATTTGGCAAACACAAGAGGTGTGTTTCATATTACTGAGTCCAATAGGTCACAGAGTATTTTACACTATTTTTTCCTCACTTACTGCCCTTTTGGTACAGGAGCTCTCTTGTAGCCAGTGAAACTTGCTCTTCTGTTTCTGAGATATACTGTTGAGTGGCAGGCAAACAGAAATTTGTTTTTCTGTACTGTAGTTGATACGAAGTGTTTATTTTCAGTGTAGGGCTGATCAGATAGTTTCATGTGACAAGTTTTGCTTGGATGGATTAAAGGCATTAGAAACAGTTGAAATAATGATTTAGTAGAACTGTTTTTCTTACTATTCTTTGAGGTTAGTGCTGGAGGGCACTGATGGTTTTCAGCACATATTTCAAGGGGTTCTGAAGGTAGTCATGGAGATTGATCTGTTGTCAACTGCCCCAGAAAACTGTTCTGTGTTTGAATTTATATATTAAAAAAAATGCTTTTGTTGACATGCTCAAATACTGTAAATTAAAAAATGTAATGAGAAGAGACAAGAAACTTTTTACATTTTACACCATGATTTTCTTTTTTTTAAAATCACATTTATTAAGAGTGGCAGATTCCACAGTGTTTTACCCAGATTACAGGCAGGGTAATATCAAAGGGATTAGCTGCCTCATCTGAGTAGATGAAATACTTATCATCATAAAAAACTTTTATGAGCTCATTTTTCTTGAAAAATATTGTTCTTTCAGGATCTCAGGTTTATTTTGTAAACAATATTAGCTTCTGAAAATACATCTGCTAAACTGTTCCTGCTCATCACCCAGGCATCTCTCTACAAGTCATTCTTTGGTGCATTACTTTTGTTTATCAGTTTAATTTCTGTATGCATCAATGCAAAGAGCTTAAAACTAAGCTAATATAGCAAAATCAAATATAGTGTGTGCGTGTATATATATAAATATAAAGGGAGAAAACCTTGGGTATTTAATATAAATAAAATGTGAGACAATGAAATGCGTTTGTATTTTTCTCACTTTGAACCTGATGGGAATTAGAGAACTAAATGCCTTTTGAAGTCTTACCCAAACATTCTAGGTGAAAATTTGTCAAAACCTCAAGAAAGGCTACTTGTTTTCCTCCTTTTACCACCGTGACTTTGGAGCAGCTTCACTGAGGTCAGGAGTTAGTGATTGAAGTTGTAGGTGGAGGGTTGCGCGTTTGTCTTCAAGAATCACAGCAATTACATTGTAAAGGCAAATTTTACTCTTTGTGTTCATAGTTCTTACCATCAAACTATCTTGATGACTCAAACTGTAAGGCACATATTGCTTAGGCTTGTCTCTGTTAGGAGTAGAAATATTTGGATTTTGAAATTATAAGCAGAGAGAATGTTTATTTACATGTACGCAGATGTTCAGTCCTTAAGGTTGCAGTAAAGTTCGTAATACTGACTTCTGTATGACAGTTATTCTGTTCTGATGTGAAACACAGTAGCTCACTGTAGTGGTTCAACACTCACGAGAGCAGTTCATCTGCAAAGTGCATTCCACTGTTTCTTATGGAAAAATATTCCAAAGTAGTGTATTACACTTGAAAGTAATTATTTTGTTTTCTGTTTCTGATTATATGGATAAGACTACTTGAAGGTGGGGTTGTTTTTTTTCTTCCCTCTTTGGTATACCTGTAATGATTTCTGCCTATGCTTGAAGAACCTAAATAAGATTATCCAAACCTTTCTTAGAAGAGACTTAGTATTTCAGAATATATTTCTCTGTTAGTAAAACCAATATCCCAATAATTTTGCTATATATCCTTTACTGTTTGCTCCTCATATGTCAGGAATTTGTATCTCTGAGTAACTGATTTTGAGTACTGAATGAAGTAGTACTGTATTGAAAAATCACATTGCCTATATTTTTTTCTTGTGTTAGTTGCATGAGGAATTGGCATTTTGTTGCAGTGGTGGTTATTCCACAATTTCAATCTTTCTGTTAGGTTCTCCATCTTTGGCAACTGGTTGGTGTGCCCTGTAACTCATAGGTGTTCTGAGCTCTATGTCAGTATGCTCTGCCTTTAGAATATTAATTTGTTCCTTGAGCTATACGTGGTCGAAAATACCCTGAGCTGTTATACAGTGAGGTCGAGTGGGCTGTTCTGTTATTCAGATAGCAGCTTTATTTTCATGAAGTCTTTATTGCTCCCTTTTCATGTTCTGAATCATCTTGTCCTGGTGACTACTTGGTGCCGTTATTTCTGGTTTTGCACTGTGTGGATCGGATGAACGGACTTACTGTTTCATTTGCTGTATTCTAAATGTGAATTTCTGAGGCTCTTGGCTCATCACTTGTTTAACACAGCACAGCCACCTGGTCTATTTCAGTGAAATTTCCTCAAAAATTACTTCTCCACGTTTGACACATGGAGATTGTCAGATTCTGTGTTCCATCTAAGAGAACCTGAGATGTCAAATGACTCTTCTCCAAGAAGCAGTGCTGTCGATCTTATGTTGCTATTTCTCTTGTGCAATAGCAGCTGTTCAGATACATTTCTCAAATGGCCCTCATCCATATGAACAGACAGTTGATTGTGCTCAGCTCCCATTGAGTGAGGAGAAATGTTGGCTTAGCACATAAGAAAATAAAGACCACAGGAGACTACTCAACCTGGTGAGGCAAGAGGATTAACAAACTTGTAATGTTTATCCAAAAATGTATTCCCCAGTCTGTGCTCACCTCTGTTATTCCTGTCTTTAGCTTCTTATTAGAATAGTGCACCTAAACTATAGTGCATCTAACTATAGGTCTAAGCTGGACCTACAGTCATCATCCAGTCCAATTGCTTGAGCAATTCAGGGCCAACCAAAAGTTAAAGCATCTTCTTAAAGGCAGATTTGTACTACTCTTTCCATGAAGAATTGTTTTCTAATGTCAATTCTAAACTTCCCCTGGCACATCTTTAAACCGTTTCTGCATGTCATATCTGGATACCAGGGAGAAAAGCTCAGCATTTCCCTTTTCACTCCCTCCTTAGGAAGCTGCAGAGGTAATCAGGTGGCTCCTCAGTCTCCTTTGCAAACTAGACAAGCTCAGAGTCCTCAGACGGTTCTCATAGGACATTTCCTCTTTCTTTCACCAGTGTTCTTTCCCCTCTGGACACAATAGCTTATAGACTTGTGCATTTTTGAGGTTGCAGCTTTGGCTTTTGAGGATGATGAAGGCAAGATAGTAAGTTATATCATCACTAACTACATGTTGGGTTTCTGGATTTTTTTGTTTGTTTGTGGGGTTTTTGGTGGTTGGTTTTTTTTTTTTTTTTTTGTGGTGGTGTGTTGTTTTTGCCACCACACCCCCACCCCCCCCCAATCAGTGAATGTTCCCTCATGTTCTTCCTCATACCCATGTTTTGCATCCACTTCTTCCTTCAGTGTTGCCTTTGTTTCTCGTGTGGTCAGCCGTTTATTTCCTTGTGTCAGTTATTTTCACTCTCTGCCTCAAATGCCTCTAGGAAGAAGAGGCCAATAAATCAAATATAGCTTTGTTGATGATGGTATTGCAGAGTTTAAAAAGTGGTTTTCCAAGTTTTGATAGATTTTGGCTGCTTAAGAGTTTGATATTACATATTTTAATGTACATAGGATGCATGCATATGTGTATGGACTCTCCAACATGCCCAATTATCTCAATTTTGTTGTATCAGAAAGCCTAACATGAACAAGTTATGTAAAATATTGTGCACATTCCATTAATTGTTGAAATAATCCAATCTCAATTAATCAACTCTAAGCTGAACAACAAGCATATTTCTATATAACAGAAATTTGATGTAGAGAGGGAGAGAAACATTTCATGAAGTTGTAATGCCTGAGATGTTTTTGAAAGCATAATCTTTCACATTTTCTACTTGGCTCTTAGCAGCTAGAAGTGAGTAGTGAATCATAACACAGTCAGAAATTTAAATCCATGTCCAAAAAACTCTCCACAACCACCAAAACCCTAAAAGCCAACACCCCTCCTCACCCAGATCCCCACTGAAATAGCCAACCTCATATAATTTATTCATAGTTCATGTCATAGTTGAATTTCTCTGGTAGATTTTTTCACATATCTTGAGATAAGTTTCTTTGCAGAAGTGAGCAAGCTGACGTACTTAAGCCTGTTAAAATATGGATGTGAGCAATTTCACTCCATTAACATTTAAGTAGTGCATTGGAAGTACAGTTGTACCTTACAGAACAGTGCAACTGCCAGTATCAGAGAATAGATGAATTATAAAATAAGTTTGGTGGCAAATGGTCCCTGAAAGGCATTCATCTCATCACATCTTCCTTTACATGATTCCTACTCTGCTTTGTAAAGCCAGTGGAGTTGTGATGTGGGGTTTTTTTTTTTTTAGCCATCAGAGAAAAGGAAGGACAAAAATCTGCTAACCAGTCTCAGTTATGCATCATGCCAGATTACAAACTAACTGTTTAGTAGGTGAGCAGGTCTTTCCCACTTCATTGTAGACATGTGGACATGATGGAGGTGGGAAAAGCTGATGAGACACTTCAAAATTCAGGAAGGCAGGAGAGGAAGCAAGAAATTCTGCTGTATCTGAATTGTACCTCAGCATGTATTACTGAAAACATCTGTTTTGAGAAGGCACTGAGATTTTTGGTTGGGAAGCTTGGTACTGTGTTGCAGATGCATTAAAAAGAAAAGTGATAATTCTGTAGAGAGAATGAGAGTTGTTTTTGAGAAGGATAAGCAGAGTCACAACTCATTTAATTCAGCTTTTTATAGTCAAGGAAAGGAAAAGAGGACCAGAGACTGTGTAAAATCCCTGAAAGTGTTATCTGAGAGGAGCTTGATGAGTACTATGGAAAAAATCTTTAGTATAACTAATTTGCATATTTCTTTCAGTCACTGTGTGCCTGTCTTCATAAAGCAGAATGAAATAAAAACTACACATCATGCATCCAGAATTCCTTTCCCTTTTCTAGTGTAAGCAAGCGTTGAAAGAGGCAACAAGAAACTGAAAACATCACCTTTGTTTTTTCTGTGTAGGTCAAATGATTCGTTACTTGCAAAAACTGTGACAAAATGCTGTTTATGTCTAAACATTAGTAAGAGAATAGGAAAGCAGCTATCAAGAATGCATGAGCCAGAAAGGCATGAAAGAATGAATAACTTAGGTTTTATTTTTCTCCAGTAACACACTGAGATTGCTTTCTCTCTGTAGGAAATGTAGGCTGTGCAGGATCTGGCCCTTGCTCAAGAAAGCAAGTTATTAAATCTTAATATATAGAAGTATTTTTTTTTGCCTGTCTACTTCATGTAATGCTTCTGAAGTGTTTGAATGGCATATTTTTGTGTCTTTAAAATTGGGAACTAGAGGGTTAAGCAATCAAAGGTTGAAGTGCACTTTTGAGTGTGCACATATCAACCCCTCAGGGGTAGGTAGAAGTTTCATATACAAGTACACTGTGAACTGAATTTAGTTCACAGTGTGTAAATGAACTGTTGAGAAGATGCACCCTGATGCCCTGTAATGTATGCATGCTGTGATGCTCATTTGTTGTGCCACAGTCCTGAGGATTTTTCAGTGGCCTTCATCTTCGGATGAAGAAAAGCATGATACGCAAAATAAATGCAGTGGGAGGTTTTCCAAAATGACTAAGAAATAAATTAAGTAATCAGCATTTCACCTGCTGTACTAAATGGATGCTATTAGTAAACACTAGAGGGTAGTTTTTCAGCATATAAAGACTCTGAGCAGGAGCAATCTTAGATAATGACGGGAATTGCAGGTTTAATTCCCTGTATGCCTTACTGAGAATTAGCTAGTGGCTGTATGGGACTTAAGATCAGCTAAAGCTGTCTGCAACTCCAAGTTTTCATTTCCCAAAGTTGTGAATACTTTTGGCTTATAAATCTGTAGACACTCTGCTGCGATATTATACATGCAAATTGACTCTAACTGGATCATTTTGCGTCAATCTGAGCTGATGAGAAAAGCCCCACGCTAACCATATGTTACACTAGCTCTGTAAAGGGAGCAATGGGATATTCTGTACTTTTTGTAGCTGTCACTGGATCTGTAGCTTTTTTCCTAAACTGTGTATCTAGGCACCCAAGGAGAATTGGATTTACGGTCCTCTGTTTCCTGAGACATGGTGATTGTGATCTGAAATCAAAATAAAAGGTTTTAAAAGGAAAACAAAATAATCGTTACGACTGCAAAGGGACAAAGAAGTCTCAGTAGCTGAAAATTCATGATAAAATTAGTTTTTCCAGCTTTCATGAAATCCAAACATTCAAATTTGTTTCCTTTTGTCATTTTTGTTGCTCTGCTTAAATGAAGGATAACAATATCTGTGGGGATTTTTTTTTCTTTTGCAATATTTATGCTAAAGATCAGTGTAGGTAGCTTCAAAATAGCTTCAGTAGACTTTACTTGCTGCTCCTGTTTACTGAGAAAGCATTCCCTATAGTTTTCTGTCATGAAACTGACAAGTTTTCCCCATCCCCTTGTTGTTTTGCTGTGTACGTTTTTCTCATTTTTAAAAATCTTGCTACGTGCTTTACCTTTCTTTAAACTGTATTTTTAAGGTAACTGTTGGGGCTTTGTGAAAATGCAAAAAAAAATTTGCCAGTCAAGCTGGGAGTAAGATTATGCAGACTGTATGTAAGTGTGGTATCTGTTTGTTATTTATTTCTGCCTTTGCAGATTGTGCTTAACATTGTTGCAGTTGATGCAGGGCTTCTTAAAGGTTTGAAATACCTTTATTTCTGAAAATCTTGAATATAGTGCCTTTGGTTTTCACAGAGATTTAGAAAAACTTCAAGACATGAAAAAGAAATTATTTCTTTTTTTCTCTGGGGGCTTTTTTTTTTTTTTTTTTTTTTTTTTGTATCCCCAAAGGTTATCAGTTGAAATTAAATATTAGAAAATATTTCCATAAGTCACAAAAATGTGACTTGCATAAAGTGGTTTTGGTTATTTTTCCATCTACAATGATGTGACTACCTGTATTAAGACCCAAGGGAGATGAAACTGAATGAAAAAAGAAAATGTCATTTGGGAAGCATCATTTGCATTTTCAAGACTGCTTAGTAAGCATTTTGCTTTAATGAGCACACTTTAGTCATTCCATAGGAGTTTGAGAGTTATTAATAGAAGTGTGGTTCCCAGAGCAGTCATGAGTATTTAGATCCCTGTACTGAGTTTAATCAGTTAAAATATATATTCTCCCTGGTTTGCTGCCCCCAAAACATATTTTTCAGCTGTCAGACAAACCCTTCCTTCTTTAGTGCTGTTAATCAGCTCATAAGAGTTAACTCTTAATTATTTAATTAAGCCTTTTTATTATAGAATATGACATTAATTTAATTCCTAATTTAAGCTAGTTAAATAACCTTATAGACCTGATTAGGTGAATTACTTTGAATATCTGCTGTTCAAATAAATAACACAAGCCTCTGCGTAATTGACATCTAATCCCTGTAATTATGTTTTGTTAGGATTCCCTCTTAAATACTGCTGCCTTTTTTTTTTTTCTTCCCTGTTCACATGACATTTACTTAAATATTCTCTAGCAGAGTGCCTTCTAGGAAAAATGCTGATAGACATTGACTGGTAAGTGGGAATGTTCTTAGTGCATTGGGTCTGATACTCACCCATGAATAATTTGAGATCACCACTGGGCTCTAGAAAATGGTGGATGGTTGTTTAAGGAACTGATTTAACAAAATATTTCAACACGTTCATGATTTTGAACACATGCATACATCTAGACTTCAGTTCCTTAAATTTACACTAATGATAATACTTCTGGGAGTTAAAGACACATGTGACCAATTTCTATATGATAAAAAATATTTAAGATAAAATGGAGTTAGACCCCATTGCTTAGGGTTTTGGTTTTTTTGTTTTGTTTTGTTTTGTTTTTTGGTTTTTTTGCTAAATTATTAAATTCAGTGAGAGAAAAAACCCTAAGGATCAACCTAGAGCACTTGGTTCCCAATGATGGCAATGTGTGGTAGTGATGAGTCACAGTGGAAATGAGAAGTAACCAATGGACTAAGTTTGATTCTGCTGTTTTAAATAACAGTATCCAAGTTTGAAGAGCCACCTTCTTTAATATCTCTTTCCTTCCCACTGTTTCTAAATAGAAATCATAGCTGTTGTGTTTTTTTCAAGCCTGGTATGTCACTCTTTCATAAACAAACAGAGTGGATTTACTGGGGTGATAAAACACCTGTTACTGTAGTTGCTGTCTTTCAACCTACTGAACACCATGTCTAGTCTTCACCCTTTCTGTGACACTAATGATGTCTTTCAGTTCATTTGCTTGCAAGGGTTCATGTTTCAGAAAGAAAAAATGAGCTTGGATGTTGTCAGTGGATTGCTGGTGGTTGGAGCTATGTGATCAGATGGAGGTCACTTAATACAGGAGAATGTGAAAATTAACAGAAGGAATGGTCAGTGTGGCATTAGGCAGTTGACCAAATCAACACCTTGACTTCTTAGTCTTTTAAACTTTTCAGCTGTATAAACTTCTTTTCTGAGACAGACTCCATAGGCAGTCGCAGTAGCTGTTTGCTATTCCAGATTACATTTGAAGCAAGCATGTCTTGACCTTGGACTGACAAAGATACACTTATTAGTAAGAAGAACATGTTCTTTGCTCTGTTTCTGCATAGTGATTGTATGAAATGTGAAAACCCTTGGGATATTGAATGGACAAGGCTGTGTTCTTCTGCAGTTTACCTTTCTCATCATGAAGTTGATCAGTGAGCTGTAACACAGAGAAGAAAGAGGGCATAGAGGGAGAGAAAATCCACTTACACAGATGAGCCTTGATACACACTGATTTAACATGACAATAAGAGCTTTTAAGAGAGGCTACACAGTAAAGTAATAGATTTTCAATTTTATTACAATATGAAGAGAAAAGAACTTATAAAAATAGTTACATAAATTAAATTAGGTAGCAAAGAGATAAAATTATATATAACAAGGAGAAAAAAAATACTGCTTGGTTTGTTTTCAAAAGAGGCAGAAGTAAATTTATGGAAATTGCTTCTGTTTTCCAGCTCTACTAGGTTTCACAGGAAATTCCATTAAAGACAAATAAAAACTTAAATATATGTTTTGTATAAATATGTGACTTTTCCAAAGATTAATTATTGGGAGAACCTGACATTAGATACTGGAGGTTTGGTGGTGTTTTGTTTTGTTGATGGTGTGGTGTTGGTGTTTTGGTTGTGGGGTTTGTTTTGTTTTGGTTTGTTTTTTCTCCTGGCTGGTTGGTTATTTTCTGCTTGAGGCAGCTGGAAATTATTCAATTTGAATGTCTGCAACTATTGTGGGTGAAATATTAGTTTCAGCTACTGGGGTAATACAAGGACTGTCTTTAGTTACAAGATACTTTGGGTTGGAGTCTTAATGTGTAAGGACCATTGATGCTAAAAGTTTCAGGTCAAAAAATAATCTTAGCTATGAGAGGACATGCCTGCCAAAGATCTAGGCAGTATTTAATAGCATGTCAACCAAATTCACATGTTTTATCACAGACACTTTTTTTCCCCTTCTGTGCAGATGTGTTTTTATCTTGCTTAGGCAAGATGTAAATGTATTAAATGTATTTTACATTTTTTTATGCTGTTTCTGGAGGTAACAAGCCAGGTAGCGTAATAGGTAGATTCATTTCCTGTAGAAAATGTTATGATGTGGTGATTTTAGCAATGTGTTAAATTGTTTAGTTTGAATATTTTAACCTCCAAAGAACCTTGATAATATGTGGTAAGAGTTTTTTGAAGTACTAGCTGGAAAGCATGAGTTTACTTGTATTAAGCAAGTGATAGATTGCAGATTTTAATATCAGTAAAATCTGATAAAATGGGAACAGAACTAATTACATGGCCTTATATTTAGGAATTACATTATGAATAGAAGAGAAAAGGCAAAGTGGGCATCATCTTTGTGTCAGCTGCTTTGCCATTTTGTTATGAGGTACATGTAATTAATTTGTCAGTATTACTTAGCCCCTTAAAAAAAGCTCCATGACGGTACTTTGGCTGATGACCATCAAAAAGTTAATTGAAAGAGACTCCATTTCTTTATACCAGTGTTCTTTGTTATACTGCAGTTATTTCTCCTTTCCCTGAGATGACTTGTATATGTTTAAGCAATTTGAGTATAAAGGAAACAACAGAAATAGGCCAATACATATTTAATTATGACTTACAGTCTCCTTCATGGAATTTAAATGTCTTATGCTTTCAAATTAATGGTAATTTGTCTGAAGAATTGTGTTTTAAATATGTCAGGAATGCAGTTATGACTAATCAAAGGAAAGTAGTAATTGTGCAAAACTGTACTTCCTTATTGTGTACCTGTATTTTTAGGAGAGTGAGGATGTTTGAGCACAGACACTTGAACAGCCTTTTGCTTACATAATTTGTATCTAATAGGATATGTATTGAAAGCAGCAGGGTGACCAGTACCTGTCCATTCTGCTTTTAATTCATCTTTTCTTTTATTTCTATTAAATGAGCTGCACTCCACAGATAATTTATCCTGAAACAGATCTAAGGATAAGTTGGATGGCTATGAAGCTTTGATGATAAACTAAGCTTTAGAGACACAGTCATTAGAACTGAATGGCAGATCTAAAATAAGAAAAATCAAGTGTCTCAAGTGTCTAGAATGGAAACATCTACAGATGTCCTTTCCTGGAATATCTGTTCACCTTTAGAGTCCCCCTGGATAGTTTCACCAATTCCTTTTCCTAAGGTTGTGGCACAGATTGAACTCTGAGGATTGTGATCTTTCCTTTCATTATAGTCTCTTAGTTTAGTGTCTTGGCCTCAACTGAAGTGTGAAGACGCTGAGGCAAGGGCTATCCTTTTTGTTCTAGTAGAGCTTCTGATGATGGTTAAAGATTGCCAATAAAGCACTGAAATGCTATTCTGCTGGAATATAAAGCAGTTTTGTGATTGAACTCATTTATTTTAAGATTTCTGTTACAGACTAATAGCATATTTCTCTCACCCAATCAGCCAGTCAAGAACACTGCTCAGAGGTAATTTATTCTGTAATACAGAAAACTCCTCTTGGAAGTAAGTTCTGTGGTTTTTTTTTTTTTTTTTGGTTGTTGTTGTTGTTTTTTTTTTTTTCTTTCCTTCAGCAGGACAGTCTATTGAGGGCTACAAAATTCAGTCTGCAACTTGAGGCATGAGGAAGTTTTGCTGAAGTGGAGAGGTAGGTGCTGTGCTGGCTTCACATCAGCTGGGAATTTTATCTCATCACTACAGGATTGTTAAGGAATAAAGATGAATCCAAATGCTTCAATGCATTTCTTGCCAGCCCTGTGTAAACTCTTTCCATAGAAACAAATGCAGGTCCGGGGAGCACAGGGTACTTGTGTAATTGTGTGGTGGGTGGACTGATGGGTGGTGGAATGGAAGTGAAATTATGCAATGTGAAAATGAGTTACTAGGGAGAAAGACAAAGAACTTGGATGACAGATTTAGGGTGGTGCATGTTTACTGGGGGAGTAATTCAGTATATTCTTCAGTTCTGATATGCACAGTCCTAGTTAGTAAGTACATATTGATAGGATGTTGGTTGGAATTTTGTTTCAGGTTGGTGTGTTTTTTTTGTTTTTTTTTTTTCTTTTATGGAGGACTTAACCTCTTTTTAAATTCTTTTTCCACTTTTTCTCCTTCTTTGACCTTTAGAGCATGGCATATAGGTCATCTGATGACTTGAACCAATGAGCATGCCAGGCAATGTATTTATAGAAGCATATAAAACCTCTTCATATTTCCTTGCTGTTTATCAACAAAATATTGTATATTTATATTCAAGGAATTATGCATTGTTGTTGCCCAGAGTTAGAAAATTGATTCATATGGAAATGGCTGATAGAAATTTGAAATATAAATGCTCTGACAGCATCCATATTCTCCCCAGCATTGTCAAGAATTTGGCTGGCATTTTGGTGCCAGGGAAACATTCTTTATTGATGTGATGTTTTCAGTGCATTGTTGCAATAAGAGATTCTATTCTGCAAGTGACAAAATTTCACTTGGTGTTCTATAGAAACAGCTGCCTTAATCCTTCTTAAAACTAATCCTTTACAGCCTAATAAGTGTTGCAAAAGCTTCCTTGTATCTAGTTCTTTAATTTTAGTTCACTAATTTATTTTGACTGTTGTGGAACCTCTTGCACTCTCCTTGTTTGTTTTTCATCGACTGAGCATTACTGAAAGCAGTGAGTAGCATGAAGTGAACTCTGGGGGTAAATAATCAAAATGTGAATTAGCTGCAAATTACCTAAAAACGTAACGTTGATGATTGTATTTAAGCAGTATTAACTTGCACGTCAAGTAGATTAAGGCCAGAATACTGGGGCAAAGAGGGCTCAGGTCTGGTGACTAATAACAGTTTAGCTTTACAATTGTCTTGTCACTTATTATCCTGATGTTAACTGGAAGAGCAGAGATAAGATTGCATCATATTAACTACCTCAGTGCCTCTTTTCTTTCAACATGGATGATGGAAGTAGGAGAGAAATACCATCCTTCAGGGGATTTTTTTTGTTGTTAAAATAATAGAATACTTATACAAAGAATGTTTAAAAAGTCCTGGATTTGAGAAGACTAGGCTGAAAAAAAAGGAGAGCTAAGCAATGGAGGCAAAGCAGCTGAAAAGTTCTGAAAGAAAAGTTTGTGGGTTTTTCAGTGTTGTTGTTTTTTTTTTTTTCTTTTTCTGGTGAAAATGAAGGTGTTTGATTTCTTTTAACCTTTTGACATCATGAAGACAGGGAATGAAGTTCGTCTGGTTTTCAATTCTGGTTGAATTGAATTGATTTATGCTAGTAGTTATTGAAGAAAACTTCTAACTGGGTCTGGTAGTATCTTAACTCTTTATTACCAGTGTGCAAAGGATGGTCACAAACTGTGCTTGTGCATTCCAGAGCTCCCTTTCCACTTGCTGGAAATGTAAGCAAGCCAGTGCTCGAGCTGGAAAATCAAGGCAGCCCTCAGACTAACAGTCCAGAAGCAGAACCAAGTTATCACCAATACTGGGCATTTTTTTTTTATTGTTACTGCTGTTGTTGTTTGTTTAACTCTATATTAGCATTAAAAGCCCAACAACAGAAATTATGACTCTCTATCCCTGTCAACCAAATCTGTCTCCATATTCTAAAAGAAGGACAGGCTGATTTTCAGAGGAGCTAAGAATGTGCAAATCCTTTAGAAGGTAATTTCTGAACTCAATTTTCATGCCCCAGATGAAGTCAGGAACTAACAGATCTGTGGCTCCAAAGCAGTAATGGTTTGCATCTTTAAAAATGAGCACTCTCTGAGTTTGTTTTTGCATCAGCTCCATTAGGTAATGCTTCCATTTCCCAGGAAGAGAAATTCCAACTTAGAGAAATGACTTGTCTATAGATTGAAAAAAAAAAAAAAAAAATAAAATTGGAAGGCCCACTGATAAATTCTGCATCTCCTTGTTCTTACCACTAATACCTCACTTGAGTGTGTGAACCTTAGAAAAAAAAAATTTGCACCTATATCCTGTGCATGTAACCATGGCTTTTATACGTGTGCAGAATGGTCTGAAAGCAAAAAGCTGCAAATAGTACCATGAGATGTTTAGGTTTTACTTTACATACCATCTGAAATATGTATATCTCCAAGTATTTTACAAAAAATGAGCAGATTTTCCTTCAACATACTGTGGACACCTGCATTATGCAGATGGACAGCTAAAGGCACACACAATGTTGATGAAATGCTAAAATTCTGCAAAGGAGGTTAGAGCAAAGCCAGGGAAGGAAAAGACATCTGACCTCATCACAGAACTTTTCTTCTCTGCAGAAGAGGAGAAGCTAAAGAAGTCTGTAGCGTTTTGAGACTGGGGAGATGTGTTGAAAGTAATGAATGAGGAAATCCCTAGCTGGCAACCTAAGCCCAATCATTAGTCTGAAGATATTACACAGACACAGTTGATTAGTCTGTTGTGCTGTACTGTCTGGGGGAAGTTAAAGTATTAAATGGCAGTCATTTGTATCCCCTGTGACAATGCAGTCCCTTCTGCAGCTTCCAGATGATAGATCATTTTTTAATTAATTTTTCATACTGCTTTATTTTTTTCTTTTTGCTTTAAAAATTTCTATTAACTTTAATTAACTTTGCCAGCCTTGCAAAGATGTTTGTAACTCAAACGGTGTGCTGGTTCAGAGAGCAAGCATCCTCCAGCTTGGATAAGTACAGATTAGCATTTCTGACACAGATTATTACTAAGGCTCTCTCTGTAAAATATGAATATCCTAGGCCTGCACCAGGAAAAAAAAAAACAAACAGCAAAATAAAGAAAACCCCCAAGCTAAAAGCCAAAATAACAAAACAACCACAAAGAAAACCCCAAAACCTGAACAAAAATCAAAACAAACCCCCTCCCCACCACACTGAGGTAGGACCACAGGTGGACCACAGGTGGCACAACCTCCTGTCTCTGTGTTTAAGGAGCAAAGTCAAGATGTGGAAGCATGGCAGTCGGAAAACAGAGAAGGGAGCTTTCATTTAAATCTTGGCTACAAGTCAAGGCAGACAAGTCACAGTGTTGAAAACAAGTCTTTTTATTCCTCATATGCAAGTAAGACTATTTTTTTTTTTCAAAGAAACATCAATCATCAATTTCTCCCAGTGGTGGAATCCACCTGCAATGTTACCTACTGACTAGTTCAAGAGAAAGCATCGATAGCCTTTTTAATACTTGATATATATCTTTTACGTGCTTGAAATGGTGGTCATAATTCACTTGCAAATATAACTTCACCCAGGCTTTAGTGATGTGTTTGAAGAACTGAGTGGAATTAATCAGAGGCCATGCCTGCTACCATTTCACTATTATCAAGAGCCAAAACTGAAAGCACTTCTGTGTTCAGAGATGACAATAATACTAATTAGCAACATATTGCACTAATGCTAAAAACTCCTTCATAGCCTGAGAGCTTTATTAAGTCCTGTAAGAGAAGAGCTACAAGCACTATTATAATACAAAAGCACACTCATGCTTAATTATGTCGTGGAAAAAAAAGCAAAACACAAAAATTAAAAGAAACAGAAAACCCTGGAAATGTTCCAGTTTAGCCAAACCAGCTGAACATGGAATAGTTCAGGGAGCCTGATCACTTTGCCAGCCTGTAATGGGGGATGACATGCACATCCCTAGGTATCTGGGTAGAAGACGGAGGATCCGGTATTACTTTTGGTAAACTGATTTAAAAACATTAAATTATTTCTTCATTAAAAGATTTATTCTATACACTGCATCTTATGCATGCCACATGCCTGCCTACCTGCATCTGTTCCAAAGAATTACTTAAGCACTTCAGGGCCAGTAGCACAATTTTGGTTCCAATGTGTACTTCACTGTCATTGTCACTTGGGTAAGAAACTCTCCATCAGTGCATTTTACACCCATCTCCTACATGTTGTTGCATAGTGAATAATCTAAGATAATGCACCCATGGTGGAGTGACTGCATCAGTAGATAAGGGAAGAGTTTTGAATGTTATCTAACTGGACTTCTGTAAGGCCTTTGACACATCCTTCTCTCTCAAGTGAACACACAGGGATTTGATGGATGGGTTGTGCATTGGATTGAAAACCATTTGGATAATCACATCCAGAGGGAAGTGGTCAATGTGTGGGTGGAGACTGGTGACAAGTGATGTCCCTTAGAAGATCCTTACTGAGACCAGTGCTGTTTAGTATCTTCATAATGACATCAACAGTGGCATCAAGTGCACCGTCAGCAGCTTTGCAGGTGACACCAAGCTAAGTTGTGTGGTTGACACCTGAGGGATGGGATGCCATCAAGAGGCCCCTGAACAAGCTTGGAAGGTGTGCCTGTTTGAACAAGGCCAAGTACAAGTCCTGTGCTTGGGCTGGAGCGATCCCAGGTATTAATAGAGGCTGGGAGATGATGAGATGGAGAGCAGCTCTGCAGAGAAGGACTTGAGTGTTGAAAACTGGAACAGAATGCTACCTGTAGAGGTACGCAAGAACAAAATTTTCTAAAAGTTATATGTATGTGATTGAACCTACTTGGGGAGAAAGGGTGGACCAGATGACTTCATTAGGTCTTTTCCATCTCTATTTTTCTATATCATAATATCATTTTTTCTTCCCTTGAAAAGCTTTAAAGAGCTGAAGCTGTTCATTGCCCAAAGTTAGCAGTCTCTGGGCAGAGGACAGAACACTCATTTAACAATCTATTTTGTGTAGATACATTATTCAGAAACCTTTGTTGTAATTCTAGTATTCCATGGGTACTGGCATTATTCTTTTCCTAGTGGCTCAATGTAACAATGTGATCAGAAATAGAAAACACTTTCCTACTCCAGAATAAACATTCTGATTATCTATGCAGCACTTAAATATTACAATGATAACCTCTCACAAATTTTTGTATGATCATCGTACTGAATGGTGCCTCTGTCCAGTATTTAATGTGAACAAATAGCCAATTAGGGATTAAGTTGGATCCTGCAAAGTCCATTTCCAGAAGACAAAAAACCCCAATATATACTAATCAGGCTGCTGACAAAAAACATGTTTAAAAAAAAATCAGGTCCTTGAACCACAATGGAAAAAAGCCCAGAGTGCATGTTCTCTCTTTACACTCAATGTTGTTCTATTGTGCCAACAATTCATTGCTTTGTGTCTGATTTCTTGTTTGTGTGTGTTTTAAACAACAGTGTTATGACAGCTAACAGTCTTGTTTTTAAGATAGAAGGGAGAAGGTCACTGAAGCATGCAAAATGTGTACATTTCTGTTTCCAAGTCAGCATTAAGGGCAATTACCAACTTCAAAAATGTGCAGTGCAAAAATCCTCTCAGGAAAGTTCTGCAATTACAGGATATGCTTTTCTCCCACTATCCCAGGCAGCGAGTCAATAGCACAACTTTTTGCTTTCCCTGGTCTGATGCAAAGAAACATCACAAAGGAGAAAGGCATTGCATCCCTCTGCAGCATGAAATGAGCCAAACTGGCAATCTCTAAGCTCATGTTTACTTTTTGGTAGAAAATTTAATGAAAATTGATTTAAATAAAATTAAAGATTAAATTAATAATGAGAATAAATTTGCAAAACAAGAACTGTATTACCCTCTGCTGAAACCAAAGTTTGGGCAGAAACCTGAACTGGGTGACGTGCCCAAGCATTCATGTGCATGTTTGAACAATTACAGACACAAACTATACTCAAGAGAGCAAGTCAGATGCACTGTTGTTATTCAGGTTAATTCTGAGTTCTTTATTTGATCTTGGCAGTCAGCAGCTGCTCCACTTTCATGATATCGACAACAGTTGTCCCTGAGGACACAATCTTTCCAAGTGTCATGAGATTATACTGTACGATGTTTATAGTTTCCATAGTGTTGTGTTACAGATCTCCTGGTGTGTTCAATCCAAACAATATTTCCTTCGTGGATGCTGTAGGCCTTCTCAGCAGAGACAACTAGAGAAAATCTTACTGCAGCTTATTCAGAATGATGTTACAGTGATAAAGCATGGAGCAGTTAAAACTGAACTAGGAAAATCATCATCTGCAGTACAATGAAAGTTATTAGTTGAGCCAGTCTAAAAACAGTGGCCAGACTGTGCATGAAGATGTGTCATGTGAATGTGCGTTCAGAAAAGGAATGCCCCAGATACCATTAGCATTCCCATTCCCAGGTTCTGGTGGAACAGAAGCAGTGGACCTGCCATTTCACCATGCTAAAATACCAGAGCTAAGGGAAAACAGAGAAGAGGAGACCCAAGTTCCGAATACCTGACTTTTATCAGTGAAGTTAGATGCAAATTAACAAGCATATTGCCCTCACCAGACCACAGCTGCCTGGCAACTGCCTTGTGGCATGTTTTCATCCTAGTACAGCTGCTGTTCCTTTAAGGAAAAAGATGAAGAGATCGGGAACATAAATATTTGCCTTTAGTAAGTAAATACTGATATAATAGAAATTTTAAAAATAGAACCCATTTGTCAATTTTGGCAGAAACCCCTTCTGTAAATTTCACTTTATCATCTTAATCTGCCCCAGCAGGAATATTTACCTGTCCATTTAAATGCTATATATATTTTCTTTGCAATAGTAATCTGAAGAAATTGGACCGTAAATTGAAATGATGCATGGGTCACATTCTATACTCAGGCTGCATTCAGCCAAAAACTATGATTTCCATACTAAGTAAACACTATGTTTACATTATGGTTCTCTGAGTTATGTTTCTGCTACCTAAAGACAAATGAAAAAATCTGAGAATGGTGTATGTATGGTCTGTTACATGAGTGGTACAGAAAAATTACAACAAGGTGCCACTTGCAATATCCTTCCTGGAGCCCAAACCCTCTAACCAGGACTCTGTGACCATTTAAGATGAAATGCCATTTCAAATCTTACTTTCTTTTTCTAATAGGCTGTATGTTAGAGCTGTATGTTAAAGTGAGTGTTTGTACACATTGGGCTGAGTGATTATTGGCAAAGTATTATACCATAACATTTCTTACATAATCTTGTCAGCTTTATTTCCATCAAAATATCCTAATATCACAATAGTTTAAGTTCAAGGTAAGAATTGAAGTGGACGATGGCCAAATGAAGGCATCCTAGGTGTGAAGGCAGCAGCAGCGTATAACCTGAACTTCAAAGAAAAACTACATAACATGTAACAAGGAAATAATTTCTTAGCTGTAAGTACTGGGCTAAATTATCCACTCCTTGTAAATATCACTTTGCCATGAGTTCTGAATGGCAGCACTTATTGTTCAGATTAGGTTATGCTGTTTGCTAAAAAAAAACTCTTCAGAGAAGTTGTCAGCAGGGTACAGAAACAAATAAAAAAAATATCCTTGTAAGCAGGAATTTTCGTATAAATCCTCTAGTGTTCTGTGTTTACCAAAAGCTTTACATAACCTAAACCAAATATTAGCAGAGCACAACATATTTTGGAGAGCACTACGCAGTAGAGTAGGAAGTTTCCTTTGTTCACACAATGCGAAGAAAGCAGATTATTGCTTACTGAATAGTTTGCTGAAGACTTTCCATAATTAAAAGGTTCTTTTTTTCTATCCTATATTTTCAGTATGAAATCAGTTCTACTATTGTCCTTCAGAGTATCTTTATCTCTGTCCTTGGTGTTCTTTACAGAATAGCTTTGTACACCTTGAGTTGCTTGCTGCCTGCCTGTTTTTCTGTGATGGAGACAGTGTGAACTGAAACTGTGAGTCCAAATTTTCATTTATCTACACCACAATCAAATATATATGCTAGAAATGTGTCTGTTACACTGAAGCTAAGAAGTGATGATATTTCCCAGTGTTCTCTTCTTTTTCAGCATATAAACCATGGATGGTGTGGGTGGGGCTTGTGATGCAATTTGAATTAATGCCTACACTGCATCTCTAGTTTAATTAAGTTTAATTTTATTTTGTACAGAAGATACACAGAGCTTTTTGCAATGTTTTGAAATCAGCATGTTAAAAATTTTAGGCAGAGAAAGGCAGCTGTGATTAGATATGCAATCTAGCAATTTTTCTCTAAGAGCCCGACAAAATCTTCTCAAAACAAGAGCTGCTAAAATCCCCATGGATTTGTGTTAGCATGACAGTCTGTGAAAGATGAAAGGGCAATTACTCTTATTCATTTGCAGCCTTTCATATGTATTAATGTCTTTTTAGGAGATCACTCTAAATTCTTACTACTGAACATAGGGAAAAGGCACAGAATGAGGAAGTTGAGTTTAAAAGTTAATACCTCTGAGAAGAATTCCATAGCAAATAGCAAAGTCAGAATGGGGGAGACAAGGAGGTGTTTGTCACTTCAGACTATCTTTGGCATGGGTTGCATCACGACATTACAAAATTGCCCATTGCATCTATATATTCCTCAGATGATCTTTTGATCCTGAACCTGGTTCAGGCTATGCAGGGCCTCAAAATGGGTGTTTTAAAATCTCTGCTCTTTCTATTTATAATGATATTTCCCCAGGATTGAGTACTGTTGGTTGTTGCCTGCTGAACATTTGTTTTTCTTTGCTGAGCTCGTTTCTTTCTGCCCTCGACTTTGATTTTCATAGTTTCTTCTAATACAGGATTAACACAACTAATTCACTCTGAAGTGTTTTATTCATCTTTCATGCAAAGTTTGTATTCAGTGAGCTAAAGCAGATGAGGTGAGTCTTTTTTTTTCTCCTTTTTGAGCCAAGAGAACGTTGAGTTCCACTGTGTAGTAAGCATTGCACAAAGGCTTTATGATTTGTGTAGAGAAATATGTGAAAATGAGTGATGTGTAGAGCAGCCCAATTTAAAATTGATTTATAAATGGGAATAAACCCTACATTGCTTTCCAAATACAAATAATCACCTGCTGTGTTATATTACCTGAGTTGTATAAAAATTAAGTCTGCAGGAAGACAGGACTTATCTTTGGGGATGTGATGATTTTATCCAATGAGAAGAGTTTTTTCCTACTTTCAAAGCAAAGCTAAAAAAGGAGTCCTAACAAAATATGGCATCCAACAAGAAATGAAAAGCACACACTGTCCAGATGGAAACACTTCTAATTCTGTAAACGGAACATGACTGAACTGAAAATAAGATCTGGATTCCCACACCAGTCTTGCTCAGTCTCTCAACAAGTGAGTTCTATAGTGCTTGCGTAGGGGAGACTGGACCAGACAATGTCTGGAGGTCCCTTCCAACCACAGCTGTGTTTGCAATTTAGGTTCCATGTATTGCTAAGAAAGTTAACATTAATATATATCAGTGAACTTGAATTAACCATGCAGCACATAGGTTAACTCTCATAACCTAGTCATAAGCATAGTGAAGCAACTTAAGTCTAAACCACCTCTTCATTACTGTTCAAGTTGCAAAACTCCAGACGGCATCCAAGACAAGGAGATGGAGTGCCAGCACCAGACTATATAATTTATTGGTTATAATTTAGTTCTAACACTGCAGTTTCTTATATTTTGATGCTGCTTTCACAAGCATGTCTTCCATAAAGATATTTGAGTAGATGCTCAGGAACCCTAAAACACTTTTAAGACTGTGTTTCCTGCTCTTAGTTCAGTCATTTCTGGTTAGCAAGTCACGCTGATTAAACTTGGGAAGCATTACATTGTTTTAATCGCTTTCTTTAATGTTCCATTATATGACTTCCTGTTTTTAATTGCTAATTACACCAATTTATTGTTAGGTATAACTCTTTTGGCACCTTTACCTGATTCTTGTTGCATTAATGATATGGCAGTGCTCCCCATTGTAATACTTCGCACCTTTCCTGTGCCCTGACAAGAGCCTGGTTACGTACTGCAAAGTCCAGGCTCAAGACTTCTGAGAAGGTAGTTAAGACTCCTACAATCCACGGTTGCCAGACTTGGCTCCCTCTATAGCTTCTGGAAAGCAACAGTCCCAGTGCCCACATTTGGAACTGGTTGCAGCTAGCCTCATTGCAGGCATCTGTCTGAATCCCATTCATGACTTCTAGGATTTCAGTCACATAGAGAATGAAAAGTCTGTACCTACATGTGATTTTTGATCCAGGCTTCATAACTGGGACCTCAATATTTAATTACACTGCCCCAGTGGCTCCTGCACTGTGAGCAAATTTCCAGTCACTACAGGAATCAGTTAACAGTTCTGTCTGCATATCTTCTTTTCAGAAAAATCCAATTGCTGTATCATGCAATCTCTTCTGCTCATGGAAAATCAGTTCTCTGCTCAACATATGCAGATATTTTAGGGAGCCCATCCAGCCGTGTATTTCTAAGGGGCTGATTCCCTTCAGCTATGACAAACTTAGGTAATACCATTCATCCCAGGGAAGGACAGGTCTAATCTAAAGGAGTGTTGAGATTTTTTTTTTTTCTTTTCCGCCACTGGAAAACTTGCTTTATTATTATTTTTTGTATATAATTTGCAAGCCAGCTATTGTATCCCTTCAAAACAAAGCATTTATACTGTTTTATCTCTGCAATACCACAGAGGCTATTAGCAAGTAGAATGGAAAAGAAGTTTAACCCAAGCATGCTTATTCACCATAAAAAAAGGCTTCCTACAGACCTCTTTTTACCTGTTTGGAAACAAGTTTTACACCATCAATTTCCCTTATATAATGTACAGTAAAATACTCTGTATGTGAAGCTACACCACCATGTAGGAAAGACTGGCTACAGGACAAACATGATAATGAGAAAACTTTACGGAAAAGACTGTCTAAAGTTGAAATTTATGTATTTTTAAAGAATCTGTTATTTTAATATGCAGATTTCTTTTTCCACCTGCACATCTTTAATGGAAATTGCACTCTTTTGTAAGTCATTATCATGTGTTCAGAGCCCTGAAAATTGTTGAAATGAAATTAATCATAAAATTGATATTTCTTTACTTGGAAAATGTATTTCTTACAATGATAAACTAATCACTAGGAAGTATCAACTGCCAATGTCTCTTTATAATTCAGTAAGGTCAAGTATCTTTCTGTTTTACCCAAGAAGTCAATGTGCTGCTTGCGTCAGTCTGTTCTGCACCTGACAGTGTGAGCCTCTGACTACTTTTTTTGTCACATGGTCCACACTGGCTGGTGTTTTTCCAGCCCCACTGAGAACACTGGTTTGGTTTTGTTTCCATCAGGCACTGTGGCAGTCTGTAATCTGCAGTAGTTACACCCCTGTTCTTTACTGCTACAAGCTGGCATATGCCTTGACTCTCTCTTTCAACTCAAACTACAGCTGTCAAAGCTGCAGAGTGCAGCTCCACCAGCCACCCTGCCCTCTGACCTTGATTAGAAAGATTCCCATCTATTTCAGAAGGCAGTCTTTTCACTGTCTTCAAGTATATCTTGCTCCCAAGCAAAATTCTTCTTCTGTCAAAGGTACACTGAATATTCAGTCTAAATGTCCAAATCTCAGTATACTCATGACCCAGTAACAGCCCTTTATCTTATATATTGCTAAGGTGATTTTTATTTCAGTAGGTGGGCAGCAAGTCCGCATCTCCCATATCTTAAAAGGGAAGCTAAACTAGAGATAAATCTTGCCTGCTGATTTACTTTTGCTTTACTAATTGAATATACCTATTGTTATATATTCTTCTTGTAAGAACATTAATGTCGAGCAATATCCTGCACAGCAAAACGATTAACGAACTTGCACTATTTGAACGATGGACTTGCTGACAGATGCAACAGAATTTTCTTGTTCTTCCTCCAGGGAAATTCTAAGGCTGCAAGTGGCTTGAAAGAAGGAGAGGTGGCCAGGGCTGCCACTTCTGCAGTTCTGTGAACTTTGAATTGGTGCATATGCTAGGAGCAAGGAGTGGGTAGATTAGCCTAATAAATTAGAGCTGCTTCAAAAGGACCACATTTCTCTCTTTGTCCAAGGCCCATTCTCAGTCTGAAATTTGTGATCTGCAGATTTAACCAAACTCCGCATAACAGCACCAAAAAGAAAGGGGTGAAACAGAAGTCACCATCCAGAAGTGAGGATGAGCAAAGGCAGGGAAAATACCTTCCTTTGCAGAGATGTCAACTCTGCAGCTGATGCCTGCCTCTCCTGCCTTCCTGTTAAAGGGCAAATTGGTAGGGTTTGAAGCATAAAGAGGAGAGTGGGAGATACCAGTTAACGTTCTATCCAAGATCCTTTACCTTTTGTTGCCTACTGTTGCAACAAAGCTGATTATGTATCAGTCATACCAAATAATCTCCCTGTTTTTATCCTTTAAGTCACTTGCATTACAAGTTTTAGTTCAGGCCACTTGGATAGTGTGACAAATAAGCTTGTTTAAGTCTAAATGTTGATGGATCAAGATGTCTTTCTTTGGCAGCTACAGCTTTTGTTACAAATTTGAGCTGTTGTTCTAAGACCCAGGCTAGTTATAGACTGCAAGTGTGCACAGAAGAAAGGTTAAAGGGAGAAACTCTATGCCCTGTGACCTGAAGAGCTGCCATCCACACAGGCCCTTGTGAACTACGTGTGTGTCTAGTGCTTGTCATGGAAGATGACTGGTCTCAGTGTCCCAGGCTCTATCAGCCTATGCTGTGTTCCTATGAATCAGCTTCAGGTGCAGCAAAACCCAGGGGAAGTTCTAAAGAAAGAGCCAGAGCCACAAAAACCAGTAAAACTGACTTTTCAATCAGTGTGTCTCCCCTTTTCCTCAATAAGTAATTTGTTTAGGAAAAAAACTGATGAAAGTTAGGGCATACAGATATCACTTCAAAGCATTGCTCAAAGGTCTTCTAACCTATTTAACAGCTATTGCTTCAGTATGAATTAATTGAAATATATTTAGTTTACACACAACTAAACTGAACTAAACTGATCAATGCAATAAGCAAAATAAGCCTGTCATATAAAACTTCAACTGCTATTCAAAATTCACCTCTCCTTTTTTTGTTTTGAGAACTTCAGTGCCAAACTATTTTTCAAATATATTTGTAATTGGAATAGAATCTCTTTCATTAATGCCATATCAGGGTGAACAATTACTGGCTTTGACTGAGTATAACATTTCCTTTACCCACTGGAGCACAGCTCTTTACAAATCTGATTCATCAGCACAAAATGATCTAAAGAAAGTGTGAGCCTTGCAGCTTTATTTAACTCATGTGAAATGAAACTGAAGCAAACACACATTTTACGTTGTAGGCTGTTTCATCAGATGTATGATCATTTATGTTTTTGTTTTGTGCATCAGAAAGTAAGTTTTCTTTATTTGCTATTCCGTTTCAGTTTTTAACACTTAATCTTAGAGCTGTGTCTTGATAGTAGCAATCTTACCGAAGTCCCTCTCAAAACAGAAAAAAATCCACTTGTATCAAGCAGTAATTTACAGAGAAGTATGTTCACTTTTCAATATCAGCCAGCAGAACATCTTTCAAATACTCATTCTTCTTGGTTACTTTAAAGTTTTCAGCCAGAGCTTCACAGTGCACATTCCAGTTTGTGATATTTCTGATGTCTGCCTTGAGAATTTTTAAGGGCTTGTAACAATCCCTAACAACCACATCATTCAGCCAGGATGTAACACAGTTCTAGTGAGTTGGGATCCTACAGGAAGGTTGGGATGGTAGAGGAATGCTGGAGAGGGACTTTTCATAAGGGTGTCTGGCAATAGGACAAGGTGGGGGATGGTTTTAAGCTGAGGGAGAGTAACTTTAGACTGGATCTTAGGAAGAAGTTCTTCAGTACAAGGGTGGTGAGACTTTGGAATAGGTTGCCCAGGAAGGTTGTGGATGCCCCCTTCTGGGGGGTGTTCAGGGCCAGGTTGGATGGGGGCTTGAGCAGCTGAATATGGTTGAGAGAAGGTTGGAGTAGATGATCTCTAAGGTCCCTTCCAACCTAAGTCATTCTATGGTTTGTTTTTACGTGTGGTCATGACTACAACATGGAGGTAACAGAATTATGAAAATATTTTAAACGTCCTCTTCTGTAAGTGCAGTTCTTTCCTAAGGTGTGTCCTTCGAAGGAATTTGTACAGCCAAATAGGTATTTTCAAAGTTTTAGAGAGCCCACAGTAGCCTCACTTTTGAGAAACCCCTTTATATTTCCAGTCAGTGCCTGTATTTGCAACGCGTCATGGTGATTATAATGTGTTTTAAAAAATATGTTATTAGAGTAGGAAGCATGTTTTTCACTAATGGAGATAAGAAATATAGATAGGTTATGACAGATTGATAGTTACTAGTTCTTCTCAAATTCTTAAAACAAGACCAAAGACAGATCAAAAGGTTATCATTAAATATTATATTCATAATTCAGAGTAATCTGTGAGAGCAAACTGGTACTTTATACAGCATCCCTTTTGTCTAGCTTTGTCAGCTTTTTTTTGAGCAACTCTTTCAAACCAGAGCTGAAGTGCTACATCTTAAATTTTCACAGTAGTATTCACAAAGTAAAAGCCACCTGTTTAGCTAGACAGACATACAAACACACAGGAGGAAACTGTCACCCATCATTCCAGTTAGAAAAAAAAATATTATGAAGTATGTTACAAGAAGCAGAAGACAGGATACCATTTATTCACTGTTCTTGTAAGTGAAATTTATCAAATTAATATTCTTCTGGAACTAGCACAAGTGATAACTGTACCTCAAAGCCCATTTTCAACTCTCTTCAAGAGCTTTCAAGTTGTAAGTCCAATGTAATTTTCTAATTTTTTCTCTCATGCAGCACAGAGGATCCAGAACTTTGAAAACACACTCACTAGGCACAACTGAATAGAAATGTTTAAAACTTTATCAGTCATTTCAAGCTAAATGCTGAATAAAATAGAATTATGGGTTTGGAGAAAGCAAAAAAATTGTCTTGTTTTGCTGCAATCCCAGTATTCTTGCAAATGCTTCTGCAGACTTCTGTCAGCAGTAGTTTTCCCAGCTACACATTCCTATGCACTTATATTGGATACATAATTTTGCTTGCGCTGAGATTTTGAAAAAGAGCTAGGAAGATGCTAACTTGTAAATCATAAAATATGGTGTACTCCAAGAGGAAAAGTAATGATTTAAGGTTCAGAATTATCAGGTTATCAAATTTTACTGTTCTGTTTCTTTTTTTCCACTGCTACAAGCTTATAAATATAAATATCAGCCTTTATAATCAAGTGTGGTTTACTCATGAGGTTGATCTTTAATGATGCTGACTCAGCTGATGCTAATGAGGTTTTACAGTGTGGACTTTCTTGATTAGGTTGCAATGTTAAGGCCTGTTAAGTGTCATCAGAAAGCTACTGTCTAGATACAGACTACTACTTTAGGGGTGTGGGTTTCTGTTTTGTTTTTTTTTTTTTTAATAACCTGTGCAGTCTGAACATATTACTGCTGTATAAACAGCATCAGTCTGTTCTCTATAGGTAAAAGCACCTCCTTGCAGATTCTCAGACAAATCCAGGCACCATCAAAGATTTACCCAAAATGCAGATGCTAAGCAAAAGCGAAATCTGCATCTGTTCTACTGAGTGCCATCTATTGCTTTTTTTTTTTTTTTGAGTTAAAGATCTAGTTGCAGGCAAAATGTTACTGATGATGTGTGTAGCTACACTGAACTAACCCTGCTTGATTTCTGATCAGCACTAGAATGTCACGTTGCTCATCTGAGGTGTAATCAAATCATTGAGGATACAAAGGGATATTCATAGCTGAGCTAGGTAAAGCTCTGTTCTTAATAATGAGATTCCTTCACACCCTTCATTCAGCTGAAAAACTACTTCTCAATGTCATCTGACTCCCAGATGTATTTTTTAAGTTACCTGTAAAATTTTACGTCTTGCCTAGACATTTCCATCAGACTTAGATCATTCTACACATACAATTATACTTTAGAAATCAGTGGTGCAACAGTGGCATAAAAGTACAACAGATAAAAATGACTACGTTGATGGTATCAATTAAATAATTTTTCTTCAAACCCTGATTAATGCCTGCTGTACATTAAATAGCAAAACAAGCAAGCTGATCATTTGCATGCTACATACAGTCTGCTCCATGAGTGAGACGTTTATGAAAGGAAAAGCTTCCTTTGTATCATTAGCTGGCTTTTAGTAACTATGGTACAAATCGATGCACAATAAAGGAGTATTAGAAATCACACTGTTCCTAGACTTAAGACAGAAAACAATTTCCTTATGAGCGAGTGGAGTGGGAATCAAATTACCTGCTTATTCCGCAGTAACATAGGAGATACAAAAGACAGTGTTCACCCAAAAGAGATTAAGCCTCAAAAGCACTGAGTTTTGTAAACCTGGAGCTTCTGAAACATGAAGAGAAAAATAACCAAACAATAAACCAAATAAACCCAAGGAAAAAAGTTTGAAAGAGCAAGTTTGGAGGAGAAGACTGTGAAAGCAAAGAAGCAGTGTTTGTTCATAGGGGAATTCTGCATAATTTGCTCAGTTGTTCTGCATTTCATTTGGCTGAGTATGTGGGAAAAGGAAAAAGGATCCCAGCCTGGATGAAATCAGACCTGCATAATGTAATCAAGAATAAGAAAGTGTTATATATCAGATACAATATAAAATAGGTAGAGGTTGAAATGAGGAAAGCAAAGATAAGTCAAATAGGAAAAATGGACATAAACTGTAGAACAACTGAGATAAGATTTTTCCCCAAGTACATTAAAAATGTGGTGAAGACAATGGATCAGATTCAGAGAGATGACAAAAATCATGTGCTGACAGCAGAGGTATGAATGAAAATAAATGCGCTCATTAATTCTATATTCACAAGAGGCCAGGGTCACCAAGACAAGTCATTTGTTGGGGCTGAAAAACTGTTATCGGGGAAAGTACCATGCCAGAAAATGTTGAAGAAACCCCAAGACATACAATAACAAAAACTACAAGGCATGAATAAAAAGCTAAATATATTGAGATGGCCTCTACTCTTAACTTCATTCAGAGACTTTTTGGTTGTGTGCTGAAAATAACAAGAAATTGCCATAAAAAGCCAATCTGAAAGATGTAAGTAAATGAAAGTATATATTTAAATGAACATTTTTCTTTAAGAAGTGAAGCAGCTCAGTAAGGCTATAAGATAAAAGGACCATTAGGAATAGGAGCTCAGTCTTTGATATTTTTCTAACAGAGCATGGTTATTTGCTTTCTTATATACATATATCCATGTGATACCAGATTTTATGAACAATGTCTCAAAAAATGAAATATATATTCAGGGGTTTTTATCCTGCACATTAGAAATATCAAAGATATAAAAGAGACAAATGTGCAAGATTAATAAAACACTGAAATAGTGTTGTTTCTTGATTTAAAAACTACTGGCCATCAAATCAAGATTCCAGCACTACAGGAACACTCCATCTGCCTCCTGCTATGGTTATTCCTAATGTTGAACAACACAGCACTACCTAAATCATGACAATTGCCCAGGGAAGGCTCCCCAGGTAATTTTTGCTGACTTGAATTAGGACCTCATTCTCTACAGAAAAAAAAAAAAATTAGTATCAACCTATTTAAATATCGAGAGAATTATTATTATTTTTTTAAACTTAAGCACATTAGGAATTACCTTATGTTCATGTTTCAGACACAGTCACAGCCAGCAGTAACCATTCCCCTTGACTAAGTAACTGCCTCATGAATAACAGTTTCTCTTCTAACAGTAAAACAAATGAGATTTTGAGCCCAGCAGTTACATACTTTACAGAACCTACCAGTGAGGCTGCCAGCTCCATACACATATTTCAGTGAAGAGGCCCCAAATCAATGAAGGGCTAAGCGTATTCTTAATTATGCTTAAGCATGTGCTTAAGTATTTCTTAAATTGGCAATGTAATTAAGGTTACATTTTGTAGGATATCAGTTTGACACTAATTGTAATCAATGCAAATTTATTTGTTCTGCTATTTGTTCACGGAGCAATCCTGATTTCAGTTGAATGGATCTATTACTCTTACAACACAACTCAGCAGTTTTCTGTCTCTGGGTTGAAACAAGCACTTACTGTTCAAGAGTATTTCTGGGTTGTTTAAATCTCATGGAATTGCTTTTTTTCTGCTACAAAACAAAAAAGTATTTTCTAATATAAATCCAGTCATATGCTATGAATTGATAAAAGAAACAATATTTGTGCAGGATTAAATACATAACTGACAAACTGCAGTTCTACCAAAACAATGCCAATCAAAAGCTTTTAAATGGGTCTATATTTCGTATTTGTGTTATAGGTCAGTTAAACCTGGAAAAGAATTTTGCAACTCTGACAGCTCCCTGGGCAGCATAGCTGAAATAATTTCAGCATTAAGAGATCTCTGGGGAAACTCAGCCTTTCTTCTCTTCAGCTTGGTACTATAGACGAGGCAAAAGCCAGGGATCACTATGTGACTGCTTCTTCTTTCCCCTGCTCTGTATAACTGAGTTAGTAAGGGTTCCTTACTTATCTCATGAGAGTTCAAGGGTTTACCTCTTCCATGAGTAAAGGAGTTAAAAATAAGGGGGAATTAGGTTCTGTGAGAGAACAATTAGTGTTTCACATGCACAACAGACATTCTGCTTATTCATACTTCTAGCATCCTGATGTTGGGAGCAATAGTGTTGATGTTCCAGTTCCTATTTATTCAGCTCACTAAGTGTAAAGTAGTAGTTTACCTATCATTTTGCTTGCAATAGCTTTCAGTTAGCTGAATTTAGAACTATTTCCTCTATGCAGACCAAAGAGCCCACAGCAATCTTTATATCCAATCCACAGAATTCTGTTTGATCTACAGCTCACCTTTGGACAGACATCCAGTCTTGAATTTACAGGCTTTGAATAATAAATTTTATCTAAACACTTCATCACATCCTCAAAAAAAAAAAAAGACTTTCAGTAGCTAAATACTTTAAGTTAAAAGCATGCATTTAATTCTAATTTTAATTTATCTAGCTTCAACTTCAAGCAACTGTATCTTGTATTATTTTTCGTGCGCCCTGAACAATTACTTCCTGCTGGGTGTCTCATCCCCATAAACATGTAAACAATATTCAAATCGTTCTATGCCTTAGTTTCAGTAACTCGGCCTCAGAGTCTTCTTACTACATGTAAGTTATTATTTCCAGAGCTTTTTTTTTCTCTTGAAATCTTACTCAACTTTTCCACAAGTCTTTAAAAATTCTGGGCTGAAAAAAGAATCTGAAAACAGTAGTCTAGCACTATACTCAGTATTATCAACAGCAAAGCAACCCAGCCTTCCCATTCCGAGCTTATGGCATCTTTCACACGTTTAGCTTCCAGGTTTTAGTGAAGTTCACATTCATTTGACTATGACAGGCACTTTAAAATCCAAATCCATACATTAAATCTGAAAGTGAGATTTACAGATGGCTTACAAATTTAAAATTTTCTTCTCTCTGTGTTTATATTAGCCTAGAAAGATCTAAACTTCATAGGCCTATTTGAGTTCTAAAGTCAGGTTCCTTGTAATTCCCACTGTTCGGATGGAGAAGGATAATGGTGCCTCAGGTCTTAACAAAGCTGACGAACCTGATATTTATTTCATGCTTACTTCCCTGGAAGGTTGTAAAACTAAGTATTGTATGCATCCTCCACATTAATACATCTCAAATGCTGCAGAATTTGGATTCCTTACAAAAAAGCAAGAAGAAAGTTTTTCCTTTTTATTTATGGATCAGTGAACCCACCAAAGATATGAGATACTTAGAACCACTCAGAAAAGTGTACTTACTTTTAGTGTATGAGTTAACTTTCAGTATGTATATATAAAAATAAATATGCGCATGAATTAGAGAGGGCGATGAAGCTCTAGAAACACCTCTAAGAAATACTCCATTTGGTACCTGATATTTTTATTTCTTGAGGATCAGTGTGTGAACATGATTCTTACCTTATTCCTACTCCAAGGACTCTGAGAAACTTTATAGACTACCTTGTTCATAATATCTTGAATTAAGAAGAGGGTTATCCAAGACACAGCTTTTAGCTGGGTTTTCTAAATTACAGACCCATGGTTATGTTCACTTTCTCTCTAGTCCAATGAATCTCCCCTTATAATGTGTTCCATCTTAGATACCTGAGAACAGAATATTCTCCTGATATCACTGAACAACAATTCATCTAAATCTCAAGCAGCTGGAATGGCTTAAAATGTACACAGCAGTTTGTAGTTCAAATGAGGGCTTTGGAAACTTTTTGCCCAAGAGCTGTGCATAGTTTGCATTCAACTATCTGCCTCTATTCTAACATAACTTTTAATGGCAGCCATGAATTTCAGCTTCAAGTCGGCTTAGCTGAGGAGTTACATCACTACCTCCATACTTCATGCCTGTAAGTAAAGAAAATCCTTTCTTAGATAGTGTGATCCTATTAGGTTATTCCAAAATTACAAATACGTTTACTGTTTCTGAACATATATTAACTTCACTTTTAGTCATGATCTTTAAATGATTCTAATAATTGATTTTCTGTTCCACTAATTTTTAACTGGATGTCACTGATTGATGTGCTGGGAGACATGTCTGTTGACCCAAAAGAAACACCTCTGCTGATGTACACTTTTTTTCCAATACTTTGAGCTACTTTGCTTCTGAGATATTTACGAAATTTGGGCACAAATACTTTGTGCCTCACCAATTTTTATTATCACAGTTTTCATGCAGAACATTTCAGATCACTGGTTGCCGTCATTTATTCACTAGTACTCCATAATAAAGATAGGTCCATATTTCTCTTAAGTTCATCTACACAAAGCTACTCATTGATACTGCTACAGCTACATGAAAACTGAACAATCTCATTTCTAAGAGATATTTCTTCATCATCAAGAACACAGAAAAGGGGTAGTGTTGGACAGAGAGGGATTACGTTGCCGCTACTTAAGGAGTATCTGTTACACGTATAAATGAAAGATTTTCAGTCTTCAGAAATAACAATCCAACATTTTTCGCAAGTACTAAATTCAGTTGAATAAAAGCTAAAAAGCAGAAACTAGACTAACTTGAATTGCAAATGTAATCATAGATGCCAGACACTAACCTTAAAGCGTTCAAGGTGAAATTCACCCATCCCTGCACCATGCTGAGGATTGACTGCAGTGCCTTGAGTAGGCATTGTGGGAACGGCAGCCATCCACCCCAGTTGCCCACATGATAAAAAGTTTCTGCAAAGCCCCCTCTCATTCTGATTCTATTCATAAGCTGGGAGAAAAGCTGCACTGTTATCATTCCCCCTATGTGGTCGGAAACACAGGATTTTCATAATCATGGAAATGGAGACCTCTCCCTCCTCCTGTTGAGGTAACTCTCAGTCATACAGCCAGTGTGATTATGGGGCATGAGAAATTCAGGAGTCAAAGCCGTCATGTTAGGGTTGCATCTTACCTTGCAGCAGATGTGTTGTGCTCTAAGGCTTAAACAGGTTCGATCTTCAATTACTGAAAAACAGAGAATTAAACATTTCTCTTATATAATGTAAAGCCGCTTGCTTCAAGTAATGTTCCCCAGTACTGCCTTTCTTGCTCTTCCTTTTCTCTCTCTGTTTTACTCATGATATCTACTCAAGTGGCTCAAGCTGACGGCAGTGCAGCTAAGGATCAAACACTTGAAGCTTTACTTTCAAGCATCAGGCACTAGACATGCTTATTAGCATTCACCAAATAATTTTCTACTTTGTTGATAAAAGTTCTCTGAGAAGAGCTTTGTTTGGTAGAAAAAAATAAATAATCCATATACAGCAAATGAGTGAGTAACCACTATGAATTATTTGAAGGCAATCGTATGCAACAACAACCTTGAGAACCAAGTGACTGTGAGCATTCAGCGTTCAAATAGGTTAATCCTTCTCCTTCTGCAGCCATCATTTAGTAGATGCTGATGATCTATGACATATGAAATAAGATCATCAATCCTTCCCACACAAGCAGGTATATGTGAGTGCATCTACCAGAAAACAACAGTTTCCTCAGGCAGCACTGGGGTCTGAATAAAGTTGGACAGTGCTCTCTGACTGCCAGTAATACTCTTTCCCAAACTGAAGCTAGACTGACACATTGGCTAGATAAAACACTTGTAAAGAAAAACTGGAACTATTTATATGTAAATACTGTGTATCATTCTTTGATGCCTGCTAGCCCTTTATGCCCCAAATGATTAACTTCTACCATCCAAATACTTTTCCAACATATACACCACTCCTTTCAGAAAAAAGCCTGAAAACCTCTCAAGTTACTCTATGGACTTTATTTTCAGCTACTGTGATAATAGGGTTGATAGCTAAAAGTAGATTTCAGCTATTATACTGGCACTATTCAAACAGACTTGTTGATGCAAGTACTGTATGGCACTCTTGCATATGTGGGTTCAGAATAAACGTGATAGGGTTTGGGAAGGTTCTGACTGAGCATTAAACTATTAGCAATGCACATTTTCCTCTTTCAAAGATTGAAAAAAAAAAAAAAAAAACAAACTACTTGTTGGTGACTGGAAAATAGATCCAAAAGTGCCAAAGAAACCATCTGACCAAAAAAAAAAAAAAAAAAAAAAGGAACATCTTTTTCTTCTTCCTTTTCTCCCCCCTCCCCTTTTTATTAAGTATTATGCAATCAAACATCAGAAATAGCCAATGGACAAGTCAATGAGCAAGAGAACAAGGAGGATGAACTGCAGTGCAAAGTAAGAACATGTGAAGCTTCGGACCTACATCGCATGTATGGTTACAAGTCTCCTACCAAGTCCTTGCTGTTGCTGAGTATGTGCATATTATCAAAGCTAAGCAAAGCAAAACCCTTTCCCTCATATTGCCAAAGGGTAGGTGCTATCCAGTCACACCAAGTGGTCCTTCTGCTGAAGAGATGAGTTTTTTAAACATTTATTAGTTTTAGAAATATATTTAATGATGCAGTGTTGAGGAGGTGCATGTAAAGCTATAAACAAAAGCAAAGAAACAAAGGATGTCAGAACATCATTGTACTTAGTTCCATATGTTGTGTTACAGCACACGAAGTGTGCAGGTGTTAAAATGATGGAGGACATTTAAAAATGATGTCTTTGAAAAGTAGAAGTGAAATATGTGGCTTTACTGAGAATAGCTACTGTATTTTTTGTAATGGCTTTTCTTATCTGAAATAGTACAGCCAGACTAGCATGACAGAGAGCAATGAACAATACTCTAAAATAAAGTAGCAATTTTAAATAGCTTTATTATTAATGATAATAAATGGGTAACAGAAATTGTCTTTATAAATTAATGATTATGTGACATGTTTGATATGTTGTGAGAAAACAATTGTGCATAACTGTGTTCTTCAGGTTATAAGTGGGTTGTAGAAGTTTTAATAGCAACCTTTCTAAAAAGCTTTCCAAATTCATGTCAAAAACCTGTAGTGTTACCTTAAAAGACAACAGTAACTCATTTTGTATATATCAGAACTGAAAAGCATAGGCCATAGGAATGCTAAAGGCTAAGAACAGAGTGCCATTTTGCTAACAGGACTGCAGTCTTTTTTGTAATGTATTGTTCTCAACACAGGATGGTTTGGATCATAAACCATTCTTCATTACAACTACTGAAGAGCAGGAGGCACCAGAGGAAAAAAAACACAGAAGTGTCAGGTCAAGAAAAGGCAGAGGATGATCCCCTCACTGGTGAACAGAAGGGAGACAGGTGCTGAGATATCTGTGTGCTTGTTCCAGTTTCCTACCACTCAGTGGCAGAGTTCCAGAATGCTCCAAATAGAAGGCCTCAGTGCTTTGTCTGGATGAAGTGCACAAGGCCTGTCAGGCAGTACCAGAAGAGTAAGGTTTGGGTTAGACCTCAGAGGCAGACCACAGTGTGGGGTAAAAAGGGACAAAGTCCAAGGATGTCAGCATAACTCACATTATCCTCCCATAAACTCCAACCCTGAATTGCTTCCATTGTATCAGCAGTTGATAGAGCTCATTTCAGTTTAAGGCTGAGTCCTAGAGATGCCAAAAATTTTTGGGTTGAGCTTGCAAACTTTTACATTCATATTTTGTCATAAATTCACATCTGAGACAAAGGGCAAATTATAAAAGCAGAATCATTTTCTGCCCCTCCAGGGTTCTAATGTCATCAGCCTTATTGCATAGAAAAACTTAGAAGTTGCAAGACAAGGTACTCTAGTTTGATGAATTAGTTTGTTTCCCCTGTGAATTCCAGCAAGTCCCAGGTGCCCTGTCTCTGTTCCATTCGGTAATGGCTGTAAAGCACTGTTTGCAGCTGTGTTCACCAGTCCCCCTTCTTACAGAGATGACCAGCCAGTCATGTCATATATCATTGTTTAATCCAGATCAACACTATTTCATCACTAGCATAGGACTCCTGAGGTGAATGTAATAAAAGAGATAATAAATGCAGCCTTTGAGAACGAAATCTTGAATACACCAAGTAGAAATACAAATTTGTGTATGTCATCGCATTAGTCCTTTGAAACAGGAAAAAATCCCAACACTTTCGTAGGTGGACAATCATAGACTCTTAGGCTTAGTTGTTCATCATATAACACTGACCATATTTTCTTCTTAGATATACTGCAAGAGCTAGAGGCTGCACAAAGAAGCTTATGTCATATCAACCGAGCCCAAAACACTGCCAGTATCCCAATTCTGCCTTAAATGGCCTCTTTGTCTAGATGAACCTTTTTTCATAAGGCACACAAAGAATTTGGGGAGCACTGTTAGGAGTCAGATTGCTGAGCACTTATTGAAAGGATCGCAATCTAATGTAAAAAGCAGAGTGAACATAATTCCGAGTGAAAAGATGATGAAAAGCTCTTCCTTTTTATAGACTTCATTTTGCCACAAACATTTCTTCAAATGTAAGAGAAATTTCTTTTGTCCAGACTTTGAGGTTTTCTTTCTGCTAAATGTGAAATCATTCACGAAGGATTCCCACTGAAACCGAACAAAGAGCAGTGATTAGTGGTTCATGCTGTACCTAGAAGTTGGGTTCCTTAGGGGTCCATCTTGGGACTTATCTTGTGCAATAGTTTTATCAATGACCTGGAGATGAAGTAAACTGGCCCCTCACTGTCAGGCCCCTAACTGAGAGTTCATCTGCCTGTGCTCAAGGTCAGAAATGACAAGGTGCAGCCATGTAACCTTATGGGAAGAGCTGTGGAAAAACAGCTATGAGAAGCCTTACTGGATATGTTCCCCCTACACTCTTTTCAAAGGGAAAAACATTAAATGCAAAATTAGGGCACAGAGCTTAATCATGTGTTTACCATGCATTTACCTAAATATTGCAACACAAAAAAGAAGTCAAAATTAAAAGCTTGGTAAATTGATAAAAAGTCATAATGTCAGTGGAGTTTATCCCAGGATATGTGACAGTAGAAAAAAAATAAGGGTGGGAAGACTAGCCTGATTTGACAGGTTTGAATACATGGCATGTCTTCTGGGATGTTATATAGAGTGCAAACAGTGTATGATTAAGATGTAGTATATGATTGAGTGTATGCTCTCAAGATTAACAAGAAGGTCTAAGGCAGATAATGAACTCCACAGTATGGCACAGTTCAGTGGTGTTAAAGAGATGGAAGGATTATCAGGATGGATTAACTCAGCAATTACAGCTGCAAAAGAAAATACCAAGGCACTTCACGTACCCACAGGACCCTGTGTTCAAAGAAAGATGCAGTAGTGGGACATGAAAATCTTTCAGCCCTGAATTGTCATCTCTGGATTTTCTGTCACCAGTGCACATCTGATACTTGCAATTTACTCTAAATATTTGCAAAGCACCAAACTATTTTAGCATTATTAAAAAAAAAAAAAACACAAACACAAAAAAAACCCCACCAGAAAACCCCACAACCACACCAGAACCCAAACAGCCAACCAAAAAACCACATCCCTCTGAGTTTTAGATAACATTTTGAACAAAAAACTGTTTCAGAAATCAGTACATGTAATACTAACAGAAGTGACAGGAATCAAACTACTCCTCATTGGCACTACAGTACATGTCAGGAACAGAGAAGAAAATGATGAAACATGAATACAATCTGAACATTTTCATGCAAAATGTCAATCAGTATATACCAAACGAGTTACTCTGGTCATATCTTCAGAAAAACAGACATTAAATTTGATTGAAGAAAAGGCCAAACAATGTATCAGTTACAAACAATCCTTGTTAAACCTCAGTAGGTTCCTCTTTCCCCAGCTCTTCAGCCTGTCCAAGTCTTGCTGAATGGCCACAAAGCCTACAGGCATATCAGCCAAGTCTCCCAGTTTGGATCATCAGCACACTGGCTGAACAGACACTCTGTCCCCTCATCAGTGTCATTGATGAAGACATTGAACAAGACCAGACCCAGCACTGATCTCTGAGGTTCTCCACTAGTTACCGCTCTCCAGCTGAACTTGGCACCATTGACCACCTCTCTTTGGCCTGGTTTTTTTGGAACCACTTCCTAATCCAAGTCACTGTCTGCTCCTCTATCCCACACTTCCTGAGCTTGCTCACGAGGGTGTTATGGGAGACGGTGTCAAAAGCCTTACTAAGGTCAAGGTAGACTACATCTGCTGGTCTCCCATCATCGTAGAATGCTATCAGATTAGTCAAGCATGATTTCCCCTTGGTAAATCTGTGCTGACTACTCCTGATCATCATCATCTCTTCCAAGTGCCTAGAGATGACCTCCAGAATGAGCTGCTCCATTATTTTGCCAGGGATGGAGGGGGGAGGCTCACTGGTCTGTAGTTTCCTGGAATCTCTTTCTTGCCCTTTTTGAAGACTGGAGTGACATTGACTTTCCTCCAGTCCTCAGGCACCTCAGGGTTCCTCCTTGCCATGCTCAAACCCAGAATACCACTCAATATATTCCATATATAGGAATTCAGATAGATTAAATTACACAAATGGTCAGGTAGCAATCCTGCCATCAAAAATCCCATTGCTGTAGTGGACAAGGTGTAATGTGTACATGCAAAGTTGTAGATATCCTAATAAAAGTCCTAACCTAACAGTACTTTTATGTTCCACTGGTGTGATCAAGGACAGCCTCATCATTTGGTCATGTTTCTCTCTGTAAAAAAAGAAATAGAATTAATTACATAAAAAATAAGGTACATCTCAAACCCATCACATTATTGTCACTATTTAGCAGACAAAAAGTCCGTGCTGCAAGCAGGTAGCTTTTCTTAGTGACCTTTTTCACTCTGTTCCACTTCATGAGCCTCTGCATTTGTTCTATAATAAAATAGGCTTTTAAGGGGCAAAGTGTAGGGATTTAGATGGGGTAGATAATCTCGCTTGGGTTTTTCTACAAATTCCCCAGTGATTTTTACGAAGAGTTCTGCAAATGATATAAGGGCAAAGGATTGCTGATAGTTAATCCTTTTTCTGATTAACATAATCCCTTGTGATTTTTGTTTCAGTGTAACTACAATTGCTACATGTTATTGCACTAGCAACATCTATCAACACTTACTTTGTATGAGATGATTAAGAGTGCCAACAAAGATCCTCATCGATCTCCACATGTCCCAGGTTACATTTGTTCATGTATTGAAGGGCTATTTTTTTTCTAATGGTCTTCTGTATGCAAAATTCAGGCTGATTACCAAAATCATAGAGACACATTTTATAAACACGAATACTCATTTTCAGAACAAGGCTGACAAAACTATTTCTGAGATTATATGTCACAGGGAGCTCTAGCCCCTTTCTGATCTCAATCCACAATGAAACTCCCCTGTGTATAAACGGGAGTAGTATACAAACGTGAGCTAAATTCTTTGAGTTTAGAAAAATATTAAAATCACATGTTAGTATTCTGAAAGTAAACAGAACATACCAATCCTCAGAAGTTTTTAAATGTCTAGGCTGTAAGCATCTTCCACTGTGATGTATTGACGAAAACCTGGTTTTCTGATTTAAAAATATAATTCTAATTTGAAAGGACATACTGCTTTGTTTGTACATTGCGTACTGTAAGGTGTGCCTCAGAAGCGTTTATCAAACAACATGTCAGAGAAGTCTAAACCAAATTTTCATGTGTATGAAAATCTGCCTCATTTATAGTCTTTGAAGTGAACCCAAAGGGAATATTCACATTATTTTATCAGCCATAGGAGCAAAAAGTGCTTTATCACAAAGACGCCAATTAATGCAAAAACAAAAAGCCCTTCGCTTTTATGTCTGATGTTGAAAGGAACTCAGTTACCAAATAATTAATGAGAAATGTAGCTTCTGTAATACACATTGTGAATATACACTTCCTGATGCTTTGTAAGAAAAAGTGGTCCATTAGGATTAGAAAGGAAATATATATTTTGATTTTTTTTCTGCCACTAAGTATTGTATTCATATCTTTATCCTTTCATGTGCAATGCAGAGCTGCAGAGCTTTTCATGAAACTACGGAGTAAAAGGTATTGCAAGTCATATGAGGAGTGGTTAATAAAAAAGCTGTTGCAACACTGTACCAATTATTTAAAATTTTATCCTAGAAACCTGTATTAACATTTTGTTATTTGCCTCCAAGCCTCAATTTTTCTCTTAAAAAAAAAAAAAAGAAAAAGAAAAAAGAAATATTTATAAGTTCCTGAATAGTCCATGTAGTTTCTATTTTATTGACTGATGATCTGTATCGGCTGCTTATATTGCTCTCACTTAAGATTTTTCTGGAGTGTCATCTGTCCTGAAACCATAAGCTCAAGAATGGGAAGCTGATGCAAATTGAAAAGTAGATTCGTATCAGTGTAGCTCAGGCAAATCACAGACCTGTAAGTTTGTCAAGGGAATGCTTGGTTTGCAGGGGGAGTATTTGGCACATGCAATAATTTGAATTGCTTTTAGCAATTTGTCCTGGGAATACCTAAGAGACTAGCAAAAGTTACAGTGGAGCACTTTTCTTACTGAAATCACACAGGTTACTGCCTCATCCACAAGAAGCTCCAGTGGCAGTGACCAACTTTTGAAAGTGTCATACAAGTTTTAATATGTATTTCTGTTTGTAATTGTGCTTGGGTTCCAACCAGGCCAAAGCCTCCTTGTGCTTGAGTCTGCACATTCCAGTCTTGCTCCAAAGGGCTAGTCCCTGCTTGTAGTGCCTCAACTGCTTTCTCACTTCACATGAACGGGAGAATTGCTGAGGTGGTACCTGGTTTCTGTGGTCTAACCCAGACCATGAAAAGGAAAGGAGATTTTAGAATTGTTTCCCACCTATCAGTAGAATTGAATATTTAATAACAGGATTGAAATATTGCCTATTTATTTATTTCATGTCAGCTGTCAAGGCAAAACTTTCCTGTACTCTGTGCAATGTTTTGCCTTGGGAGTTGGAATAAGTAACAAAAAGATACTCTCTAGATCTGTCACTAACATAGGTAAAGTACCTGTCATTGGTATTGGTTTTGCATGCTGTTTCCTATAGCTTTTTGGTCCTGTTGACTGAAAAATCCAGTCTTGCTCTGCCTTCAGATTTTGAAAGGAATCCTGGATACCTTATAGCTTGAGTTAAAAGACTTTATTTTGTAGGCTTCATTTAGAATGTTACGTTTTGCAGTCAGTAAAAGGTTCATAGAAGTCTTGTGGTCTAGCCACAAGAGGACAAAAAGCCACAGTGGTATCAGTGTGGCTTACAGAGGATTTGAGGTTTAGTTAGAGGACTTGTGATTATGGGTTTTGAAGAGTAATTACTTGAACTAGCCTATTTGATTATACTGATGAATTTGTGCTTTGATATTATGGATTTTAATATCCTTTAGCTCTCTATGAAAGTGACCTAAAATAGTTCTGGTCCCTTTTAATGACTGCGACTTCATAAAGCTATTGTGTTCCCTGGAAATTTCAACTATCACCCACAAAGAAACAGCTTTGCAAAGTGTGCCTTTTTCCCTGCAACCAGTCATGGGTTTCAGTGCTGAGCAGATGAGAATAGGCATAGCTATCACAGATTTTAGACAAATGAGAAATACCTGATATGGTTCATCTTTCCTGCAGTTAACAAAAGGGTACAAGAGAAAATGGAAAAGAAAATATAAAAACAAAACCCTAACTTATATTCTGTGCATGGAGAAAGTTGATTTGTTTTCTTTTTCAAAGCATTATCACAGTCATAGGCTCTGATATTTGGACTGAGATAAAATAACAAAATGCAGAGCCTGTTTAGTTAACTTAAAGGGATTTTAATTTTCATATTCAGTCTTGGTAGTAGAGATGAAAATTCTATCAAAATGTTTTTTTTTTTTTGTAAGAAGATTAATCCTACACTTTTATTCCAGTGAGATTTTAAAATAATATCTTTCTTCACTCTGGGCAAAACAGCATCCTCTACCTATCCTTTAAATGTCTGCCTGTTTGGTAAAAAGTTCTTTGTCTTAGTTGACTTAGTACTGAACTTCTGTCCTCACTACAAATGTGGATGTACTGTTAGCAAGTAAATATTCGTCTACACTATCAGTGGAGACAATTCAAGTGCACTCCAGCAGGTCATGCAGATTTTTCTCTCTGGGTCACAAAAGCCTGATGCAGAGTAGCTTGCATAAACTATACAGAGTCTGTCAGAGCTGCAGGAGAATATTAACAAAAGGCTGCAAAAATTCTGAGGTACTACCGTACCAAAGTTTACCACTGACTTCTGAATCACCTTAGTAGATGATGAAATGGAAGAAGTGGTTCATAACAATAAAATTTGGAAAAAAACATCCCTGCACTGTGACTGGCAGGTTATCCCCTGGGACGTGCTGTGAACCTTCCTTTAAGTTGTATCCACTTAAGGATGGTGCCTTGATGCTATCATTGCTTACTGAATATTACTTAGACTTCTATGGTCTGGAAATTTAAGCTAGAATTCTTATAAAAGACTGATTTTTTTGTAAGGACTCTTCTGGTTTTCCTTTGTTGGAAAAGTAATACCACTTGTAGGATTTTTGTAGTGCTTTCCCTTGCTACCTTCGTAATAGTGATGCAGTAGTAAGTGATATTTGCTTTGGGTTGTTATGGACATTCAGAAAGGTCAAATAGCCTTTTAAATTCATAGCTTTTAAAGTCATGTTTAATCTTTATATAATGGAATCAGTGACAAATTCCAAAAGCAATGTTAGAAATTCGAAAGTGAAGAACTTCAAGATTCACTGAAAAAATTCCACACTGTCCTGCCCCAGTATGTGTACTGCTTGTTTTTATTGAGAGGTCAGATACTAAAGAGAGGAGACATTGGAAGAGATTGGTAATAATCACAGCTTCTTATTTATTTAGCTGAAAACTATTAATCAGACTAGAACAAAGTAATTTATAAAAATCATTAACATATAAAGGGCACATTCGTCAACTGAATAATTTCCTCAGACTATTGACAATGACCTCTTGTCATCGTATTTTAGTTTTCTTGCCAGCTCTATTCAAATATAGATATATACATATATTTAAAAATGAAACCACACACCACACATATATCTAAAACTGTACATTAGTCTTGCAAGTCTGCCTGTGCTGAATCAATGAATTTGAAGCACCAACAGCAATTGTTACAAACTTACTTGAATGGTTGTCCTGTCTAGCCTCTAGGAAGGTTTCCTGCTCCCTTCAGATGAGAGGAGATGTGCCATATTTGCATGTATTGTGGAAGAAGCAGGATTTGCTGATCAGAGCCTGCACGGGAGACAGTGAACGGAATATTGCTTTGCATTCCATGTGTGTCTAAACTGCAAACTATTGGCATTTTCTTAAGTTAGTGAAGGTTTGCTTGCTGTAACAGACAGCAAAACAACTGCCTTGTTCTTAAATCAGTTCCATTTGTGTATATAAGAGCTTGAAATTGTCTTAACCTGGTTCTGAGTGTTGATTTTCAAGTTCTCACTGTCCATTAGGCCATTTGGAAGAACTTCCAAAAAGTAGGCAAGGCAGTAGGGATGGTCAGAGCTGTAATGCAGCTGATACATGAGGAAAGACTAAACAGTTTAGGAATTTTGTGTTTGGAACAGATGCTTTTAAGAAGCACTGTGATGAGGGTGTGTCAGAATACAAATGCTACAGAGATCATGACTAGGAAGACGTAAGTAGCTGATTCCTGTCCTTTTAGAAAATAACTCTGTGAAACTGCATGATGTTTGTTTGATGGTCAATCAGTATCCTCTGTCTAATTCAAACTGGTGCTGTGGACAGCAAATGTTTAGGCTCTCTGGGACATTAGAAGACCAGAGGCTCAGTATAAACACCACCCTTACTGTGTTTGTATGGGTATGTAGCTGTGATACGAAATATTTATCAGTATTCTATCTGATAGAGTCACAAAACAAAGTCAAAGAGTCCAAGTCAGTGTTTCTTCTGGGGACTTCTTCATATTTTCTTGTCTGAAATTAAAATCTAATCATCTTTCATGCCCCCCACCAATTCCTGATTTACAGACTTTTTTTTTTTTTTTC